>NC_134398.1:169270193-169570193 GCF_050003625.1 Haematobia irritans
TGTCTATAGAAATCAAATTTTCAAAAAATTTTCTATAGAAATCAAATTTTGACAAAAATTTCTATAGAAATAAAATTTTGGCAAAATTTTCTATGGAAAAAAAAATTGGCAAAATTTTCTATAGAAAAAAATTTTGACAAAATAAGATTATTTTGCTTGGTACCTTTTTGGTAAAAATTTGGTAGATTATTTTTGGCTCGAGGGGCAACAGTGGTTACAACTACACCCTCACAAAAAATCGCTTCTGTAACATATACTCCCAAACATATTTTGCTACAAGCATATACAATTTGGGTATTGCCCAAACATTTATATGTTTCATCTCTACCAATATATAATATGTTTGAAAGCATATTGGTCTAAACAATATATGTTTGGGTAGTCTAAGTTCCAAACATTTTGTATTTTTGCATCCAAATTCAATAATGTTGTCTTCCAAAAAACAATATGTTATTATGTGACCATATAATATGTTTGGAAGCATTTTGCACCCAAAAATATTATATGCTTAAAAAAAATTCTCCCAAACAATATTGTGCTCAAAATTTTATTTATTTATTTATATATTTACAATCATAATGAATTATGAAAATAAACAGGTAATATAGGTGCTACAACATAGGTTTTCGACCTGAATGCTCAAAATGTCTGCCCAATTGTATATTCCCCGACATCTTTCTCACTTCCACGAGATTTTTTAGTTCTTAGCACCTTTTTCTGTAATACAAACATTGTAGAAGAAATTATTCAATTTTATGATTTTTATTTTATTTTAATTTTACCTTTTGCCGGACGGGGATTCGAACAGCGGACCACACAGTTTGTAACCACCAACTTAATTAAATATCGCTCCCTGTTAAATAGCGCTCCAAGCTACTAAACACATATATGTTTATAGGCTATTTCTAAATTAATATATGTTTGCATCCAAGCATATTATATTTACAAACATTTTATGTCCCAAACATAATATGTTCTAACATATTAACATATATGTCCCAAACATGTTATGCTAGTTTATGAACATTATATGCTTGCACTCAAAAATATTGTGTTTAAAAATTTGTGTTCCAAACATATAATGTTTATAACCAAACATATGAAAAACAGTCTTTTTCATCCGTGTAGTGTGTCCAAAGAACAGGTTTTTTTGAAACCTGGTTGTCGGGTTTTTAGTTTGCTCAAAACCGGTTAACCGGTTAAAACCGAAATTATGAAAATTAGTGAAAATGAGTTTGAAATACTCATTTTATTAAAAAAAATGCATTGTAATAAAATTAACAATTTATAGAACATTGACAGGAAAATTGAATGCCGTTAAGATGCTCCTTTTGCGCTGAAAATACTCGTTGACTTATTGTAGATATCTGACTATAAGTTTTCTAAGAAAAATTTGGTATTTTCTGAGAACCGACATTTTAGACAAACAACATTGTCTTTACAAGCAAATAAAACGATTTGAGAAAATGTCACAACGCTTCTAATAAATTCGGGTTTATTTTCGCTCAAAGAAAGGACTTTACAAATAAGTGGAATGCCGTTTGAGTAAAATCTCTTAACTTACTTAGAGAAACTGTATTGTAAATATGTGAAAAACAGAAAGACATTTCGTTAAAATGCAGAAAACCGGTTAACCGATGGCCAAAACCCAGTTTTCGCAGTTAACCGAAAATGCCAGTTTTTTCATTATCCGGTTTCGGTTTGTGTAACTGAATCTTGTTTTTGTTGCTTTTTAAGGGTTAATATATGTCACATTCTTTTCTGCCATGAATTCGAGCCTTCTTTCTCCGACTCATTTATTTATTGTTTTTGCTCTTTTTTTGTTAGTAACTTTATCAGACATTTTGTTCACTTTGAGGTTTACACACCCTCAAAAAAAATCGCTTCTCTAACATATGTTCCAAACACATTTTGTAGGAAGCACATATATTATTGGATACTGCGAAACATTAATATGTTTGTTTTATGTGAGCATATTATATGTTTGGAAGCATTTTGAGTCCAAAAATAGTATATGCTTGGAAGAATTCCTCAAAGAAGATTGTGCTCATTCCCTCACATAATTTTCACTTCTACGAAATTTTTGAGTTCTTCGCATCTTTTTCTGTAATACAAATATGCTGTTTTTTTTTCAAATGTCTATTCTCTTGGTTCCGAATGTCTATTCTCTTTATTCCGAATACTCATTCTAATATTCAAATTAAATAATATTTAGACTTAAGCATATTAAATTGTTGGCCTTATCATGAAACAGTTTTCCGAAACAACATACAAGCGGTTTCACAGAAATTGCTCCCATTTCATTCTCGTTGTGTTATGTTGATATCTTTTTATTCAACCCTCCCGGTTTCCATCTCTATTCCTTTCTCCATACTAACTCTCTCTCTCTCTCTGTTGCTCTCTGAATAAAGTATCACAACATATATATGTTTACTTCAAATGTGTAAATTTATATATGTATACATTCTCACATATTATTTTTATGAAACATTCATGCCCCAAACATAATATATTGTAACATATTAACATATGTGTCCCAAACATTTTGTGTTAGTTTAGGAACATTACATGTTTGCACTTAAATATATTGTGTTTGAAAATTGTGCCCGAAACACATTTTGTTTATATCGGAACATATGAAAAACATATTTTTCTAACAGTGCACATAACCTCGCCAACAAAGCGGGTGATGATTTTCTTGAATTTTAAATAAAACAACTATTTCCAATAGTTGCCATTGTTGAAAGTTCGTGTCGGTTATCCTAAAAAAATCATAATTTATATCCATGCTGTTATATAATCATTGGCTTAAATGGGCTCAAAATGAATAATGCTTATTGGAATGTTATAGCTTGTCCGTATAGTCGACTCCATTCAATATTGACCTTCTCTGGCTTGGTGTTTTTTTTTTGCCGAAGATATTGTTATTAAACAATTTGGACATGTTTTCATAATATGTCATTTTAATTATAAAACAATAAAATTAAACGAATAAACTCAACTTTTGCACATACAAACACATACACAGGCTAGGTCATTCGTACTTTAACTGTACGATATTCGAAGTAGTTATCAACGTTAATGTTTATGAGTGGTCATAATTCAAAGTGTAACGTATTTTGCTGTGACACAACAAATGACAGTGAGTGTAAGCAAGTGCAGACGACGATGAGTTGACATTGTCCGATATTTTTTTTTTGTTCGTGTTTCATCCAATATGTGTGTGAATGAATATTTATTTGTATATGTATGTATGTGTTCGAGAATAAATGAAAGGATTTAATTGTAATAAATTAATTCCTCATTTTTATTTCATTGTTCATACCGATGAAAATGTATGTTCATAGCAATTGCTTGCATAGTGAAGCAAGCCAAGTACCACCTGGCAAGGGAAATATACTTACGTATTTATCATCTATGATGAGCATTCAAGACATTAATGTACGAAATATATTTAACGTATCTTAGTATATGTCGATGTCTCCATTCCAAAGTACTCGAAGTCTAAAAAGTGATTTTTTCAGGAAACAAATTCAAAGTTTTTTTGGAATTTCTCAAAAACCCTATAAGATTTAATTCATTTTTTTCGGTCCTAAAATCATGTTTATTGTAGTTTTTTTTAGTATTTGCGAAATCAAAATCGTGATAATACTGAAAAAAATATTGTCGTGAGGTCAAAGATTTCATGTCTTTAAAATACGAATACAAATTTTGCTTAGCATAGAAGACACATTTCTCTAAAATAAAGTTATTTTCCTTGTCCAAAAGTCGATAAACTTTTCAATGAAGTCGTATTGTCCTTATAATTAAGTGATTTGACTTAAAACTGTGTATCTTAACATTAAAGAAAAAATTTATAAATTTATAAGGTCAACTTGACTTTAATAATTCAGAAAAATTCTTTAAATTTAATGAAATTGTCTTTAAATTTGTTGTCTTTTTGCATCTTGGCTACAAAGCAAAAAATCGTTCAAATATAGGACATGTTTTTCAAAACTTTATTTTAAAGAAGTCTTTTACTTCAAACATAGCATAATTTCTACTGGAAGTCGAGTCCTAATTTGGAAAATAAAGTTGCCGTTAACTCGTTTTTAAAGGACTTTGATAGCATGTGAGGAAAAAAGCTGAGAAAGCGAAAAATTAAAATTTGCTTCCTAGAAGCAAGTACACAAAACCTAAATTTAAAAGAGAATTGTGTCTTAGTGGATTGCGTAGAAACTTCTACGAAAGACTGTCATCCACAATCGAATTACTTGGGTTGTGGCTAAAACTTCTTAACATCGTTTTCTAAATTGTGAGTTAGTCCATACGTGGTAGAGAGCCAGAATTGAAATATGGGGGTCGCTTATATGGGGGCTATATACAATTATGAACTTGATATGGACCAATTTTTGTGTGATTGGGGATCGATTTCTCTGAGGACTATATATAACTATAGATCGATATGGACCTAGTTAGGCATGGTTGTTAACGGTCATATACTAGCACAATGTACCAAATTTCAACTGACTCGGATGAAATTTGCTCCTCCAAGAGGCTCCAAAACCAAATCTCGGGATCGGTTTATATGGGGGCTATATACGATTATGGACTGATATGGACCACATTTGGCATGACTTTTAAATATCATATACTACCACGTCGTACCAAATTTCAACCTGATCGGATGAATTTTGCTTCTCCAAAAGGCAGAGGAGGTCAAATCTGGGGATCGGTTTTTATGGGGGCTATATATAAATATGGACTGATATGAACCAATTCCTGCATGGTTGTTGGATACCATATACTAACATCATGTACCAAATTTCAACCGAATCGGATAAATTTTGCTCTTCCAAGGGGGAGGTTAAATCTGGGGATTGGTTTATATGGGGCCTATATATAATTATGGACCGATTTCGACCAATTTTTGCATGGGTGTTTGAGACCATACATTAACACCACGTATCAAATTTCAACTGAATCAAATGAATTTTGGTCTTCCAAGAGGCTCCGGAGGTCAAATCTGGTGATCGATTTATATGCTGGCTATATATATGATTATGGACCGATGTGGACCAATTTTTGCATGGTCATTAGATACCATATACTAACACCATGTACCAAATTTCAGCCAGATCGGATGAAATTTGCTTCTCTTAGAGGTTCTGCAAGCCAAATCGGGGATCGGTTTATATGGGGGCTATATATAATTATTGACCGATGTGGACCAATTTTTGCATAGCTGTTAGAGATCATATCATATGGTGATCATATGGTGACACCATGTACCAAATTTCAGCCGGATCGGATGAAATTTGTTTCTCTTAGAGTTCCCGCAAGCCAAATTTGGGGGTCCGTTTATATGGGGGCTATACGTAAAAATGGACCGATATGGCATATTTGCAATACAATCCGACCTACATCAATAACAACTACTTGTGCCAAGTTTCAAGTCGATAGCTTGTTTCGTTCGGAAGTTAGCGTGATTTCAACAGACGAACGGACGGACGGACATGCTCACATCGAATTTCAGAATTTCACCACGACCCTGAATATATATAGTTTATGGGGTCTTAGAGCAATATTTCGGAATGACAAAGTTAATATACCCCCATCCTATGGTGGAGGGTATAAAAAAGTAGTTTGGATCCCCAATTTTTGATCCGGAAGTAGTGCAAACTTGGATCATCTCCAATGAATTTTACATCGACTTGTCATAGGACGGAAGCACTCCATTTTTGGATCCTTTGCATTCCTTTAGAAGTTGTGCCTTGGAAGTTCATTTGGATGAAGAAATTTAAAAAACACTAAAAAACAAAGTGTTTTTCAATTTCACTTTTTATTTTTATCAGTATTTTTTGTTATAATTTATTTTCTTATTATCTAATTTTTACCAACTGAAAACTTCTTCGCTTCCACGGGGGGTTGAACCTAGGTCTGTTGGCACCATTACAGAACGCCTTAGCACACCCAGCCACAAACGCCATTGAACATGATGCATCAAAACGTATACTCAAATGTTTGTGATATGAACCTAATATGACACCAGGGAGCCACCGTGGTGCAATGGTTAGCATGCCCGCCTTGCATACACAAGGTCGTGGGTCCGATTCTTGCTTCGACCGAACACCAAAAAGTTTTTCAGCGGTGGATTATCCCACCTCAGTAATTCTGGTGACATTTCTGAGGGTTTCAAAGCTTCTCTAAGTGGTTTCACTGCAATGTGGAACGCCGTTCGGACTCGGCTATAAAAAGGAGGTCCCTTGTCATTGAGCTTAACATGGAATGGGGCAGCACTCAGTGATAAGAGAGAAGTTCACCAATGTGGTATCACAATGGACTAAATAGTCTAAGTGAGCCTGATACATTGGGCTGCCACCTAACCTAACTTAACCTAACCTAATATGACACCACGGCATAACATTCTAACTACTTCCTGAGATGTTCTTTATTATTATGAATGAAAAAATAAAGAACGCTGGTTCAATACTTACCAAAGGAAAATTTTTATTAAATATTTAAAAAAATATATTGTTTTATGTTATACGAGTACATCGGTTTTATTTTATTTTTTTTGCATATATTTTTGTAGAAATATATTTTTTCCACAAAAAATCCTCGCAGCTTTTGTTTGCCATTAAGAGTTAAGTCGTGCATGTATGATTGCAAATTCCTAACAGCAATCAGCAGTCATGATAATCAGATCATGATCGCTGGTTGTTGTTTTCGCATTGCATGGTGTTTGACATCAAAAGCTTGTTAATAAACGTTCATGAACGGGTCGTTTTTTAATATGAACGCTATTCATGACGTACGTATATGTGTGTAGGTTGCTTTTTTCGTACTTTTTGTCGGGATTATAACCATCCCAGCAAAACAATTTGTAAGTTCTTCCAAAGGCACAACTTTAAAAGCACTTCCAGAAGATGCACTCCCAATGATGTTCGTTATTTTAACTACCCAGGAAGTTCTTTTAATTCAATTTTTTATAACTTGTTTTTTTCATACTTTTAATGGATAATTTTAACTTTTTTTGTTTCAAATAGGTTAAAAAAGAGTAAGAAATCATAAAATGGTGCAAATCATTTAAATTTTATCGACAAAAATGCTAAATCCAATCTGAAAAAAATTTGAATTTTTGAAAATATTTGAGGTCAAACGTTTCCGACAAGTGTTAGAATCCATTATGATAAGCCCATGTTAAATTCATCGCTTCTGCGTCAACCACCACCACTTCCGGATCCAAAAAAAAACATTTTCATTACTTTTTTGGCGACGATTTTTTTGCTGGGATGTATTTTATTTGACAAGCTTGCATCAGTCAAAAAATCAAATAAATTATCTAAATGGTTACCCTAAATACTTGTTTTATACCCACCACCATAGAATGGTGACGGGGGTATAATAAGTTTATCATTCCGTTTGTAACACATCGAAATATCGATTTCCGAATATATAAAGAATATATATTCTTGATATGGGAGAAATTCTAAGACCATGTCCGTCTGTCTGTCTGGCTGTCTGTCTGTCTGTCTGTTGTAATCACGCTACAGTCTTCAATAATGAAGCAATCGTGCTGAAATTTTGCACAAACTCGTCTTTTGTCTGCAGGCAGGTCAAGTTCGAAGATGGGCTATATCGGTCAAGGTTTTGATATAGTCCCCATATAAACCGACCTCCCGATTTGGGGTCTTGGGCTTACAGACATCGTAGTTTTTATCCAATTTGCCTGAAATTTTAAATCTAGAGGTATTTTATGACCATAAAGAGGTGTGCCAAAAATGGTGAGTATCGGTCCATGTTTTGGTATAGCCCCCATATAGACCGATCTCCCGATTTTACTTCTTGGGTTTATAGAATCCGTAGTTTATATACAATTTGCCTGAAATTGGAAATTTATAGGTATTTAGGTCCATAAAGAGGTTTGCCACAAATGGTGAGTATCGGTCCATGTTTTGATATAGCCCCCATATAGACCGATATCCCGATTTTACTTCATGGGCTTCTAGAATCCGGAGTTTTTATCCAATTTGCCTGAAATTGGAAATCTAGAGGTATTTTCGGGCCATAAAGAGGTGTGCCGAAAACGGTGAATATCGGTCCATATTTTAGTATAGCACCCATAAGAACGATCTCCCGATGTAACTCCTTGGGTTTGTAGAAACCGTAGTTTTTATCCGATTTGCTTGAAATTGTAAATATTCTGGTATTTTAGGCTCACAAAAACGTGTATCGGATTAAGTTTTTATCGGTCCTTTTGGTAATGCCTCCATATAGACCGACTTCACATCTTGAGGGTATCAATCTAAATTTCCAGATTTTACTTCTCGGGTGAAAATCTACAGATTTAAGATTTCAAATCAAGACGTTATTTTATAATTTTCTTGCACACTTACAAGAGATGTTAATAATTCCTCTAAAACTCAAACAAAAATGGTTCTTATAAATCCAAAATCTGATATAGTCCTCATAGGTGAAATTTTTATATATATCTTCGGGAAGTGTCCTCAAGCCCTCCTGAAATTTCAAAGGAAACCCTAATATTTGGTTCATGGTGGTGGGTATTTAAGATTCGGCCCGGCCGAACTTACTGCTGTATATACTTGTTTATAGAAAAATTTTGGCAAAATTTTATTTCTATAGAAAATGTTGTCAAAATTTTAATTCTATAGAGAATGTTGTCAAAATTTTTATTCTATTGAAAATGTTGTCAAAATGTTATTTCTATAGAAAATTTTGTCTAAAATTTTATTTCTATAGAAAATTTCTATTTATTTTTTTATTATATATTTTTATTTCTATTTCTATTTTTATTTTTTTTATTTTGTCAAAATTTTATTTCTATAGAAACTTTTGTCAAAATTTTATTTCTATACAAAATTTTGTCAAACTTAATTATATACGTATTTAATCGGCCCTTTTTAGTTTAATATATACCACGTACGGACTACCTTGCAATTTAGAAGACGGTGTTAGCAAGTTTTAAGATACCTTGCCATCGGCAACTGTTAACGCAACCCAAGTAATTCGATTGTGGGTGACAGTCTTCAGTAGAAGTTTCTACGAAATCCAGGTGGAGTGTACATAAGCTTCGGCCTGGCCGAACTTACGGCCGTATATACTTGTTTTTGATTAATTTTAGAAAATTTTAACTAAAATGCATTACAAACACACCATGTTATTTTTTTCGTACAACTTCATGTTTTATTCATCAGTTGGAGTTCATTTTCACACGATCTTTTAAATCAAAAGAAAATTATCACTAATATCATTATGACGCGTCGCCCCACAATTATGGCCAGTTTCAATAGGGTTTTGGGACTCATTTTCCTACCCCTATAATAAATGTGTTTATGGTTTTATAGAATTTTAATTTTATTATTCAATATTTATGATATTTTTCAAGATATTTCACATCCATTTTCAATCAAGCTTTTCAAATGAAATAAATGATGCACATACATATTCTCTTTCAATCACATTTATTCATATTTGACAGAGAAGAAGTAGTGAATGTTGATAGAACTGATGCAACATTAACGCATGTAGAGTCAAAGAAGACAAGTGTTCATGTGCGAGAATCCATGGAAAATACATTATTTTTCTCATTTATGCACACCATGAAGGAGGCTAAGGAAACTCTATACTGTCTCGAAATGAAATATTCACAGAAACCAATCAATTGAATTCAGTCAATATTGTATTTGGACAAATAACATGCAATGTTCCAGTACGGAGCAATAATTAAGAGGCAGCAAACGATGAGTTGGACCATGACGAGAGGAATGGCCAGTCAAACATATTCATTTATACTGTCTCTTCCGCTGTGTTTTCTCATTTTTCTTATTGACGTTAATAACTTTTCAATTTTCATCTCATATTCCATTACACAATGGCCATGAAGGAAAAAGAGATTTTACTTTTGAAGTATATGCCCATATTCCTTGGGATATTTATTTATATTTAACAGATTGTATATGACTTGAAAGTCGACTGTAATAAATTGACGATGATCTACAGTGGTTTAATTGGAATAGAGATTTATAGAGATTTTTTAAAAATGAACATCTTACGAGTATATATATATATATTTTTTTTTATTTTTCTGGTTAAATGCATCTTCCCTCACATATTTCTCACTTCCACGATATTTAGTAAAGAAACTTTATTTAACAGAAGCATACCTTCTTTGGCCTCTTTCAAATTTTGGAAAAGTAAATAATATAATTTTACACATATTCCAAAAATGTTCGCAAGATTTCGAAAATATGTCCGCCGTTACATACTACTACGGTCGCCTAAATTTTGCCACCCCGGTATGAGAGGTTAAATTTTATGTGTTAATATAGCAAGCGTCCCCAGACAACTGTCCACATTTGGGAGGTGTCCGGTTTTCAGAGTGTCCAAGTTTGAGAGGTTTCACTGTATATGAAACTTCAAAATGTGCCTTAGTAAAGACTTAAAGTCAGAAAAAACAGTGCTATAACCAAAATGGGTTGTGATTTTGGAACAACATTTTTTTTAAAAAGTTTGAAATATTTCAAGAAATTTTAAAACCCCTAACCCAACGTTTTTCTTTTTGTGTAAAATGAGGGCGGAATTATGGGCCGACAACTCATGGGTTTGGCACCACGTTAGTGCATCGTTGCATACCGCATTGATTCCTCGTGAGTTTTTGGCCAATATCGTCCCACAACCACCGTATTAGCCCGATTACACTATTAGAAAAATATGTTTTTCATATGGTCCGATATAAACAAAATGTGTTTCGGGCACAATTTTTAAAACACAATATATTTAAGTGCAAGAATGTTATGTTCCTAAACTAGCATTAAATGTTTGGGACACATATGTTAATATGTTAGAATATATTATGTTTGGGACATGAATGTTTCATAACAATAATATGTGTGAATGTAAACATATATAGATTTGCAAATTTCGAGTAAGCATATATATGTTGTGATACGAGGGCGGTTCGGAAACTTCTTAGCCTATCAATGAAAGAGAATAGTTAGTTTTTCAAAAATATTTTTATTTTTCAATATAATCTCCTGAAACTTCAATACACTTAGACCAACACTTTTCTAGCAATTCTATCCCTTGATTAAAATAGTTTTCCCCAAGGTCTTCAAAATAGTGGTTTACAACTGTAATTGCATCTTCATTTAAGGTAAAACGCTTGCCAGCATGGAATTTTTTTAGATTTTGGAACAAGTAAAAGACACTGGGAGCTAAATCAGGAGAATAAGGTGGGTGGTCAAGCAACTCGTACTTTAATTCGTTGATTTTAGCCAGGGAGCGTATTTTATTCAGGGAGCGACATAGAGAGATAGTATAGAGAAAGAAATAGAGACGGAACCCGGGAGGCAGGGATGCCAATAAAATTTCAAGAAAAAACGTCACTTTTTTCCGATAAAATCGTCATAATCATTACATCTATTTAATCTATAAAAATCGTCAAAAAATCTCTAATGTAAATAATATTAAAACAAACTGATATTTTGCTTGAAAACAAAAGTATTAATTTCATATAAAAAACAGAAAATTAACATACATAACTATGCCTTGCATCAACAAAAGCATTATGAACTCAGTTTTGTATAAAAATAAGATTAATTAATAAGATTAACAAAAAAAACATTTTTATGATTAGATTTTCTTATTTAAAAATAAAAGCAAAGATCTTTAATATTTACGTATATAACCGGGCAACGATCTTCCACAATTTGATCAAAAACTCTTATTGATTGACTCTCAAATTAAGAGGTACAGTTTTCTATAGAAATACAATTTTAACAAAATCTTCTATAGAAATAAAATGTACAGGAAATTTTCTGTAAAAATTAAATTTTGCAAAAATTTGTTTAGAAATAAAATTTTCAAAATTTTCTATAGAAATAAAATTTTGACGAAATTTTCTATAGTAATAAAATTTTGACAATTTTTTCTGTAGAAATGAATAAAACAAAATTTTTTTATATACTGACCACAAAAACTTCAAAATAATTTTTATACCCTCCACTATAGGATGGGGGTATATTAACTTTGTCATTCCGTTTGTAACACATCGAAATATTGATCTAAGACTCCATAAATTATACATATATTCTCGGTCGTGGTGAAATTCTGAGTCGATCTGAGCATGTCTGTCTGTCCGTCCGTCCGTCCGTCCGTCCGTCTGTTGAAATCACGCTAACTTCCGAACGAAACAAGCTATCGACTTGAAACTTGGCACAGGTAGTTGTTATTGATGTAGGTCGGATGGTATTGCAAATGGGCCATATCGTTCCACTTTTACGTATAGCCCCCATATAAACGGATCCCCAAATTTGGCTTGCGAGACCTCTAAGAGAAACAAATTTCATCCGATCCGGCTGAAATTTGGTAGATGGTACCTCTAACAACCATGCAAAAATTGGTCCATATCGGTCCATAATTATATATAGCCCCCATATAAACCGATCACCAGATTTGACCTCCGGAGCCTCTTGGAAGACCAAAATTCATCTGATTCAGTTGAAATTTGGTGCGTGATGTTAATATATGGTCTCAAACACCCATGCAAAAATTGGTCGATATCGGTCCATAATTATATATAGGCCACATATAAACCGATCCCCAGATTTGACCTCCGGAGCATCTTGGAAGAGCAAAATTCTTCCCATTCGGTTGAAATTTGGTACGTGATGTTAGTATATGGTATCCAACAACCATGCAGGAATTGGTTCCTATCAGTCCATAATTATATGTAGCTCCCATATAAACCGATCGCCAGATTTGACCTCCGGTGCCTTTTGGAGAAGCAAAATTCATCCGATCTGGTTGAAATTTGGTACGTGGTGGTAGTATATGCTATTTAACAACCATGCCAAAAGTGGTCCATATCAGTCCATAATCCACGTTCTTCGTTTGTTAGAGTTTTTTAATTTCTTCGAAAATATCAAAGTTTTATAACAAAAATTTTTTTTTGTGTTACAAAATTGTTATTTTTGCAATAAAAAAATAATATTTATCCAAAAGCTCAGTCCATTTCATTTATTTCAAGCACTGTTCTTTGCTGACTGTAAATCTTTAATATCACACATTCGTAGAAACTTTTACTAAAGACTGTCATCAACAATCGAATTACTTGGGTTGCGGTAACACTTGCCGATGACAATTCACTGTTAGAAAAATATGTTTTTCATATGTTCCGATATAAACAAAATATGTTTCGGGCAAAATTTTAAAACACAATATATTTAAGTGCAAACATGCAATTTTCCTAAACTAACACTAAATGTTTGGGACATCTATGTTAATATGTTAGAATATATTATGTATGGGGCATAAATGTTTCATAAAAATCATATGTGTGAATGCAAACATATATAAATTTACAAATTTCGACTAAACATACATATGTTGTGATATTTTATTCAAAGCGACAGAGAGAGTATAGAGAAAGAAATAGAGATGGAGAGTTGACGAAAGATATCAACATAACACAGCGAAAGAGTCAAAAGAGAACAATTTCTGTGAAACCGCTTGTATGTTGTTTCGAAAAAATGTTTTATAATGCCAAAAATTTGATATGCTTAAGTCTAAATATTATTTAATTTGAATAAAGAGAATAGACATTTGGAACAAAGAGAATAGACATTTGAAAAACAAACAGCATATGTTTCCGATTTGAGAGCAGCATTTTATGTATGTGAGGACATGTGTTTTGTTTATCATTTTGACATTATGGTGCCAAAATGATAAATATGGTTTCTTGGTTCGTTAAAAGAAATCAGGGGTCTTCATAAAAATAACGAAAGGGCACTATACTCTTTATAGAGTTGGGACAGTAAAATGAAATAAGGAGGAAATAGTGAAAAATTACACAGTAAAATTTATAAAAACAAAGTTTAGTTCCTCTTTATTAATAAGTAGTCCACGTCAGGTGTCCGTCAAGGACACCTTCAAATATAAAAGCGGACATTAAATTCGAGTTTTGCAGCTAAACCAATTTAAAAAGTTTATTTTCTTTAAAGTGAATTATTAAAGAAAAACAAGTATATACGGCCGTAAGTTCGGCCAGGCCGAAGCTTATGTACCCTCCACCATGGATTGCGTAGAAACTTCTACTGAAGACTGTCATCCAAAATCGAATTACTTGGGTTGCGGTAACACTTACCGATGGCAAAGTATCTTAAAACTTCCTAACATCGTCTTCTAAATTACAAGGTAGTCCATACGTAGTATATATTAAACTAAAAAAGGCCGATTACATACGTATATAATTAAGTTTAAAGTTTCTATAGAAATAAAATTTTGAATAAATAAAATTTTGACAAAATTTTCTATAGAAATAAAATTTGGAAAAAATTTTCTATAGAAATAAATTTTTGACAAAATTTTCTATAGAAATAAAATTTTGACAAAATTTTCTATAGAAATAAAATTTTGACAAAATTTTCTATAGAAATAAAATTTTGACAAAGTTTTCTATAGAAATAAAATTTTCGCAAAATTTTCTATAGAAATAAAAAAATTTCAGCCGGATCGGATGAAATTTGCTTCTCTTAGAGGCTCCGCAAGCCAAATTGGGGGATCGGTATATATGGGGGCTATATATAATTATGGTTAGGTTAGGTTAGGTTAGGTGGCAGCCCGATGTATCAGGCTCACTTAGACTATTCAGTCCATTGTGATACCACATTGGTGAACTTCTCTCTTATCACTGAGTGCTGCCCGACTCCATATTAAGCTCAATGACAAGGGACCTCCTTTTTATAGCCGAGTCCGAACGGCTTTCCACATTGCAGTGAAACCACTTAGAGAAGCTTTGAAACCCTCAGAAATGTCACCAGCATTACTGAGGTGGGTAATCCACCGCTGAAAAACTTTTTGGTGTTCGGTCGAAGCAGGAATCGAACCCACGACCTTATGTATGCAAGGCGGGCATGCTAACCATTGCACCACGGTGGCTCCCATATATAATTATGGACTGATGTGGACCAATTTTTGCATGGTTGTTAGAGACCACATACTAACACCATGTACCAAATTTCAGCCTGATCGGATGAAATTTTGTGCTCTTAGAGGCTCCGCAAGCCAAATCGGGGGATCGGTTTATATGGGGGCTATATGTAATTATGGACCGATTTGGACCAATTTTTGCATCGTTGTTACAGACCATGTACCAAATTTCAGCCGGATCGGATGAAATTTGGTGCTCTTAGAGGCTCCGCAAGCCAAATCGGGGGATCGGTTTGTATGGGGGCTATATGTAATTATGGACCGATATGGACCAATTTTTGCACGGTTGTTAGAGACCATATACTAACACCATGTACCAAATTTCAGCCGGATCGGATGAAATTTGCTTCTCTTAGAGCAATCGCAAGCCAAATTTGGGGGTCCGTTTATATGGGGGCTATACGTAAAAGTGGACCGATATGGCCCATTTGCAATACCATCCGACCTACGTCAATAACAACTACTTGTGCCAAGTTTCAAGTCGATAGCTTGTTTCGTTCGGAAGTTAGCGTGATTTCAACAGACGGAGGGACGGACGGACGGACGGACATGCTCAGATCGACTCAGAATTTCACCACGACCCAGAATATATATACTTTATGGGGTCTTAGAGCAATATTTCGATGTGTTACAAACGGAATGACAAAGTTAATATACCCCCATCCTATAGTGGAGGGTATAATAAAAGGCATTTTAGAGCGATGGTGTTAAATGCTAGTAAAAAACTGTTCACGCCTAAATAAATTTATGTTTATATTATAAAATTATTTATGTATGTTTATACTCGACTCCACGTTCTTCTTTTGTTAGAGTTTTTGAATTCCTTCCAAATTTGAAAGTTTTGTACCAAAAACAGTTTTTTGTTACAAAATTGTTATTTTTGCAATAAAAAAAAATAATATTTTATCCAAAAATCAGTCAATTTCGTTTATATCAAGCACTGTTACTGACTATAAATCTTTAATAACCCACATTTCGAAGTTTCATTATAAAAATTTAATATAGTATAAATATAGATGTGTAAATTAAAAAAAAAAATCGGTCGTAGCAGGGATTGAACCCACGACCCTTTGCATGCAAGGCAGACATGCTAACCGCTGCTCCACGTGGCAAACAAATGTATGTTTCTGTTAAATAATGTTATGTTTGCATGGGCTCGTGGGCGCTGCAAACTATGCTATATAAATGTAACTTATAACGATAATTATCTGCTGGTGACCATAACAGCTACGTAGCCCAGTGGATAGTGTGTTGGCTTACAAACTGTATGGTCCTCGGTTCGATTCTCCGTGCAGGCGAAAGGTAAAATTTAAAAAATTATAAAAGTGAATAATTTCTTCAACATTATTTGTATTACAGAAAAAGATGCCAAGAACTAAAATATTTCGTGGAAGTGAAAATTACGAGTATGTTAGGGAATGAGCACAATCTTCTTTGGAAGAATATTCTTCCAAGCATATAGTATTTTTGGGCTCAAAATGCTTCCAAACATATAATATGTTCACATAAAACAAACATATTAATGTTTCGGCAGTATCCAATAATATATGTGCTTCCTGCAAAATATGTTTGGAACATATGTTAAAGAAGCGATTTTTTGAGGGTGAAGGTATCTTAAAAAATCCTTAACACCGTCTTCTAAATTGTAAGTTAGTCCATACGTAGTATATATTAAACTAAAAAAGGCCGATTACATACGTATATAATTAAGTTTAAAGTTTCTATAGAAATAAAATTTTGAATAAATAAAATTTTGACAAAATTTTCTATAGAAATAAAATTTGGAAAAAATTTTCTATAGAAATAAAATTTTGACAAAATTTTCTATAGAAATAAAATTTTGACAACATCTATTTCTATAGAAGTAAAATTTTGACAAAATTTTCTACAGAAATAAAATTTTAACAAAATTTTCTACAGAAATAAAATTTTGACAAAACTATAGATAGATAATAGAAATAAAATGTTGGTAGATTATTTTTGGCGATATGGACCAATTTTTGTGTGTTTGGTCATTGGCTATATAACATATAACTATAGACCGATATGGACCAATTTTTGCGTGGCTGTTAGCGGCCATATACTAGCGCAATGTACCAAGTTTCAACCGAATCGGATGAATTTTGCTCCTCCAAGAGGTTCCGGAGGTCAAATCTGGGCATCGATTTATATGGGAGCTATATACAATTATGGTCCGATATGGACCAATTTTTGCATGGTTGTTAGATACCATATACTAACACCACGCACCAAATTTCAACCGGATCGGATTAAATTTGCTCTTCCAAGAGGCTCCGGAGTTCAAATCTGGGGATCGGTTTATATGGGGTCTATATATAATTATGGACCGATGTGAACCAATTTTTGCATGGTTGTTAGAGACCATATACTAACACCACGTACCAAATTTCAACCGGATCGGATGAATTTTGCTCCTCAAAGAGGCTCCACAAGCCAAATCTGAGGGTCCCTTTATATGGGGGCTATACGTAAAAGTGGACCGATATGGCCCATTTTCAATACCATCCGACCTACATCGATAACAACTACTTGTGCTAAGTTTCAAGTTGATAGCTTGTTTCGTTCGGAAGTTAGCGTGATTTCAACAGACGGACGGACGGACGGACATGCTTAGATCGACTCAGAATTTCACCACGACCCAGAATATATATACTTTATGGGGTCTTAGAGCAACATTTCGATGTGTTACAAACGGAATGACAAAGTTAATATACCCCCATCCTATGATGGAGGCTATAAAAATTGGTGTTCGGCCGGAGCAGGGATTGAACCCAGGACCCTTTGCATCCAAGGCGAACATGGCCAACAAATGTATGTTTCTGTTGAATAATGTTTTGTTTGCATCGGCTCGTGGGAGCTGCAAACTATGCTATATAAGTGTAACTTATAACGATAATTGTCTACTGGTGACTATAACAGCTACGTAGCCCAGTGGATAGTGTGTTGGCTTACAAACTGTATGGCCCTCGGTTCGATGTACATCTTCATCGGTAAGGAGCGTCTTTAAGAGCAATAGCAATAAATCTGTCATATACTGAATCTTGAAACTTGGTTTTTTGTTTCTTTATTTTTTGGTCACTGGTCTTGGCTTCTTTCTGTATAAACAATTCTGGGAGTTAACAAAAATAAACATACAGTCCATTTTAGAAAATATTCCCGAAATTGTTCATTGAATAATTTCTTCAGCATTGTTTGTATTACAGAAAAATGCCCTAAGAACTAAAAAATCTCGTGGAAGTGAGAAAGATGTGAGGGAATATGCAATTAGGCAGAAATAAATTTTTTGAGTAGGATCATGTGACTACTGGCTGTTCAGCAAACTCAAGCGATCGGTCCGAAGAATAAACGCGAATATGCATTGAATTGTACCACGTAACTTTGACTTTAACAATTGTTACGAAAATTAAGAATTTTAAAATATCGAAAAAAAAACCTTAACATGTTTTTTCCACAGTAGTACTCCGATTGGAATCAGTTGATTTTTGTGACAGTATGAGTCTCCAAATCGCTGTAGAAATCATATCTAGGGAATTGTTTAAATCCTTCCCAAGCCATTACTTTTTTTTTTGTAGATAGTTTTATAGATAATTTTCACTTGACAGGATGTTAATTTGAGGAAATTAATAATTTTTTTTGTTTTACGCTGTTTTCGCAATGCTTCTGATTTTCATTGGGTATAAAACAATGTAAGGACAACAAACAGACAGACCATGTCGGTCTGTTACAGGTTCGTTTTTGGTCTTCATGCAGGCCAAGTTCGAAGGTGGGATATAACGGTTTATGTTTTGCCATTGTCCTCATACAACTAATCGCACGACTTGACTTGTTGTTCTTTTTTAGGTATTCAAAGAGATGTGAAAGATATTAATTAAGTCTCATTAAATATTTACTTATTTTTATGATATCGGCGTGATGTCAGCGTGTGTAATACTGTTTAGTTAAACTTTAAAAAGATATACATTTTCTAAAGTAAATCAAATTTTTTCTTCCTGGTAGTTTCACTGTTTTTTCAGTGCGCAGTGTTTTTTTTACGCAAGATATTTTTTCTTAAAAAAAAAAAAAAACAAACAAAAAAGGCTGGAGACATTCGTTGCAACGCTTTTCAAAAAATGCGGGTCATTTGCTCTTAAAAAATATGTTTTAAGAAAGGGAAATTTCGTTTGTCTAAAATTTCGTTCTGGACGAAAGTATTTTTTCTTTGGGTGTAGGTGCCAATATGAGGTGTAAAACGTTCTCCGTTGGGTATGAGGTCGTAGTGGTTATTAAATATAGAATTGTTTGAGTAATTTACCTGGTGAACCTGATTGAAAACGAGAGCATGATCAAAATCATGAGCTTTATTGAAGTACGAATGTATCAAAAATATTTCGTATTTATATGATTTATTTTCCCAATAGCAGGTTTGTCCAATGTGTCTATAGCAAACTTCATTAATCCCATTAGTGTCTTCATTTTGTATCAGAAATTCATATGGGTATTTTTAAGAATATCATTATCCGTACTTTTCTTTCATAAAAGAACAGATTGAAATACAAGTGAATTACAAGCAATTTGCATTTTTATATATCTACCCTAGGATGGGGATATACCAACTATGTCATTGCGTTTGTAACGCATCGACATAAAATTGGTCTGAGACCCCATAAAGTATGTATATACTTGTTTGTGGTTAAATTCTGAGTCGATATAACGGTATGCGTCTGTTCGTGTGTGAGTGTGTTGAAATTCCGCAACCTTCCGAACGAAACAAGTTATCGGCTTGAAACTTGGAACAAATAGTTGTTATTGATGTACATCAAATGGCATTATCAATGGACTACTTCTAGGTATAGCCCCCATATAAATCGATGACTTCTTGAGCTTCCTGAGGCCCAAATTGTCACCCGATTTAATAGTAATTTGACATGAGATTTTAGTATCCGTCTTCTATCAAACAAATTTTTGTCCGTATCGGTTCATAATTACATATACAGGGTGGCTGATTGATGAACTAAGTTCAGTTTGCTATCATTTCTAACTTGCTCGCACGACAGTTTTATTCCAGTGATAATGAATTTACAAGCTTACAAAAAATTTTTTATTTATTGCATTCAGAAATAAACTTATTCATGATGGCATTCAAGCGTGAAAGTATGATTGCTTTATATATGGCTAGAAAACCATCGGCATTTAAATGTGAATAAATCTTTAGTTCTTCGAACCATTGTTCGTTACCGTTATAGACCGGGCGCCGGATTTACTTTCCTGAAGATCTATTTTCCACTCAAGCGTTTTGTGGCTTTGTTCGTCAATATAAGTCCCTAAGGAAGTAAAAAAAACATGGTCAAGATCGGTCCATTATTATAGTAATGCTAAAGGGTGATACGGAAATATTCAGGAAAATATTCAGTTAGGCTTTCGCTTTTGCAAATCCGAATTGCCGGGCCTCACGCTTGACACCTGCCAACAGATTTTGTACAGCCACCTTGTCCACCTTCTTCGCCGCAGAAAGCCAGTTTGCCTTGAACTGCTGCTCGTCCTTAGCAGTTTTTTTGGTCTTCTTTAGGTTCCGCTTGACAATAGCCCAGTATTTCTCAATTGGGCGGAGCTCTGGCGTGTTGGGAGGGTTCTTGTCCTTGGGAACCACCTGCACGTTGTTGGCGGTGTACCACTCCATGGCCTTTTTACCGTAATGGCAAGATGCCAAATCCGGCCAAAACAGTACGGAACAATCGTGTTTCTTCAGGAAAGGCAGCAGACGTTTATTCAAACACTCTTTCACGTAAATTTCTTGGTTGACAGTCCCGGAAGCTATGAAAATGCTGCTTTTCAAGCCACAGGTACAGATGGCTTGCCAAACCAGATATTTCTTTGCGAACTTTGGCAGTTTTATGTGCTTGAAAATATCTGCTACCTTTCCCCTTCCTATTGCCGTATAAAACTCCTGTCCCGGAAGCTGCTTGTAGTCGGCTTTGACGTAGGTTTCGTCGTCCATTACCACGCAGTCAAACTTCGTCATCATCGTCGTGTACAGCCTCCGGGATCGTGCTTTGGCCGTCGTATTTTGTTTATCATCGCGATTTGGAGTCACTACCTTCTTGTAAGTCGATAGTCCGGCTCGTTTTTTGGCTCGATGCACGGTTGTAGACGATACACCCAGTTTATTTGTGGCATCTCGGAGAGAGAGGTTAGGGTTTCGCTTGAAACTACCGGCAACTCTCTTTGTCGTCTCAGCGGCTTCCGGTTTTCGATTTCCCCCCGATCCAGACTTCCTGGCTGTCGACAAACGTTCCCCAAACACTTTAATTACATTTGTAACTGTTGATTTGGCAACTTTTAGCGATTTTGGCAGCTTTGCGTGCGAGTAGCTCGGATTTTCGCGATGCGCGAGCAAAATTTTGATACGCTGCTCTTCTTGCTTGGACGGCATTTTGACAACTGAAGAGTGAATTCCAAAATCAAAATAGGAGCAACATTCTACACACACACACCATCAAAATGAGGGGTGTTCAGGTTTTTTAAATGCAAAATTGAAAGAAATACGTCAAGTTTATATTGACCAAATTTTGACCGTATCACCTGTTAGGTACATGATATTCGGCCCGGACGAATTTTCGGTTGTATATAACATACTTGATTTATTTATCTAGGCTCCCTATAATTGAGAACACGATAACCATTGGGAACTTTTGCCACAAGACAAGATATTCGATTGAGGGTATTTGTCAGAACTATGGACGCAATCCGTGATTGAGGGTACACATGATTCGGTCTTCCATGAATTTTTGCCATATATACTTGTAAGTAACATCAAGTACATATGGAAAAATTATTGGACATGAAAATCCTTTATATTATTTAATAAAAATATATTTTTTATGTCTTCTATGGTCTCACGGACCACGCCAGTGTGGTAGTGGTTTGAACAAATAAGACACCAAACGGCCCAATGAATATGACACTTATGAAAAAGGGTCTCAAAAGCTAAGTAATGTAGAACCTCAAAAAATCATATAGAAAACAACAACATAAAATTTCATTTTATTTTTGGAGCCACTTTGCAGAAGGAAAATAAACCCCAATATTTCAAATGAAAATGAACCTCATGTTCCTTTTTTGGATTGTGCTTCAATTTTAAGTGGGACCTATCTTCGTTTTGTGCAATTTGATCATGATCGGGGTTCTAGATGGGCTGATGCGATTGCAAAGTAGTAACAGGTTGGGGTGATAAGTCCCCGGCCTGACACATAGATGGCGTCGCTAGTATTAAATGCATATTATTTTTATATAGTACCAACCTTCAAATGATTCGTGTCAAAATTTGACGTCTGTAAGTCAAGTAGTTTGTGAGATAGAGCGTCTTTTGTGAAGCAACTTTTGTTATTTTGAAAAAAAAAAAAAATAATGGAAAAAAGGGAATTTCGTGTTTTAATAAAATACTGTTTTCTGAAGGGAAAAAATACGGTGGAAGCAAAAACTTGGCTTGATAATGAGTTTCCGGACTCTGCCCCAGGGAAATCAACAATAATTGATTGGTATGCAAAATTCAAGCGTGGTGAAATGAGCACGGAGGACGGTGAACGCAGTGGACGCCCGAAAGAGGTGGTTACCGACGAAAACATCAAAAAAATCCACAAAATTATTTTGAATGACCGTAAAATGAAGTTGATCGAGATAGCAGATGCCTGAAAGATATCAAAGGAACGTGTTGATCATATCATTCATCAATATTTGGATATGCGGAAGCTCTGTGCAAAATGGGTGCCGCGCGAGCTCACATTTGACCAAAAACAACAACGTGTTGATGATTCTGAGCGGTGTTTGCAGCTGTTAACTCGTAATACACCCGAGTTTTTCCGTCGATATGTGACAATGGATGAAACATGGCTCCATCACTACACTCCTGAGTCCAATCGACAGTCGGCTGAGTGGACAGCGACCGGTGAACCGTCTCCGAAGCGTGGAAAGACTCAAAAGTCCGCTGGCAAAGTAATGGCCTCTGTTTTTTGGGATGCGCATGGAATAATTTTTATCGATTATCTTGAGAAGGGAAAAACCAACAACAGTGACTATTATATGGCGTTATTGAAGCGTTTGAAGGTCGAAATCGCGGCAAAACGGCCCCATATGAAGAAGAAAAAAGTGTTGTTCCACCAAGACAACGCACCGTGCCACAAGTCATTGAGAACGATGGAAAAAATGCATGAATTGGGCTTCGAATTGCTTCCCCACCCACGGTATTCTCCAGATCTGGCCCCCAGCGACTTTTTCTTGTTCTCAGACCTCAAAAGGATGCTCGCAGGGAAAAAATTTGGCTGCAATGAAGAGGGGATCGCCGAAACTGAGGCCTATTTTGAGGCAAAACCGAAGGAGTACTACCAAAATGGTATCAAAAAATTGGAAGGTCGTTATAATCGTTGTATCGCTCTTGAAGGGAACTATGTTGAATAATAAAAACGAATTTTGATAAAGAAATGTGTTTTTCTCTGTTAGACCGAGACTTATCAGCCAACCTGTTATAAGTGGCCGGTCAATGTTTAGGACTTTTTTCTATGGACAAATTAAAAAGTGGGCTAACGCGATTACAAAGTGACAAAAGTGACAAGCATTCGGCCTGGCTTTAGACTAATAGAAAAAAATTACGTTCCAAAATCGTGAACGGACGGTAACAAAATGAAACGGAAACATTCACGAAAAATCAAAACGGAATGTTCACAGTTTCGTCCACGACTGTAAACGCGTATGGGGCAGACCATCTACACGCAAAAAAATAATTCTTTCCTCCCAAACGAAATTTTAGACAAACAAAGTTCGTTTCTCATTTGCTTTTCGCTGTAAGGAAGTGTATTTGGAAGAAAAGTATATACTTTTTGTGATAAACGTTTATTCTTTTCCAGGATGTAAAAACAATTTCATAAAGACAAACTCAAAAAAAAAAAACATTGCTTTCTTGCTAATTGCATTTTCCCTCACATCTTTCTCACATCCACGAGGTTTTTTTATTTCTTAGCACCTTTTTCTGTAATACAAACAATGTAGCAGAAATTATACGATTTTATAAATTTTTAAAATTTTTTTACCTTTCGCCTGGACGGAGAATCGAACCGCGGACCATGCACTATGTAAGCCAACACACTAACCACTGAGCTATGTACCTGTTATGGTCATCAAGAGATAAATATCCATATAAGTTATATTTATATAGCATAGCTTGCGGCGCCCACGAACCGAATAAACAAAGTTTATTTAACAGAAACAAACATTTAGTTTGGCACCGTGGAGCAGTGGTTGCTACGTCTGACTCTCATGCCAAGGGTCGTGGGTTCGATCCCTGCTTCGACCAAGTTTTTTTTTTTTTTTTTTTTTTTTTTTTTTTTACATACATTCTACATATGTTGGGAAGATTCCGAAAAAAAATGTTCAACATTACATTGTACTATATTAAATTTTGAACTGTAAAATGTGTTTTATTAAAGACCAAAAGTCAGAAAAGAAGAGTGTTTGATATAAACGAAATGGACTCTGTGGTTGTTTCAAAAATAACTTTTTTTATTGAAAAAATAAAAACTTTGTAACAAACGAATTTTTTTGGTGATAAAAGTTTAAAATTTTCGAAGCAATTCAAAAAACTCTAACAAAAGAAAAACGTTTTCGGTACACGTTTTCCAAACGTTTTTTTTCTTTGCGTGTAGGTTTGAGTAACGGTAGATGATTTTTATACCCACCACCATAGAATGGTGACGGGGGTATAATAAGTTCGTTAATCCGTTTGTAACACATCGAAATATCGATTTCCGACTATATAAAGTATATATATTTTTGATCAGGGAGAAATTCTAAGACGATATAAGCATGTCCGTCTGTCTATCTGTTGTAATCACGCTACAACCTTTTGTTTGCAGGCAGGTTAAGATCGAAAATGGGCTATATCGGTCCAAGTTTTGATATAGTCCCTATATAAACCGACTTCCCGATTTGGGGTCTTGGGCTTATAAAAACTGTAGTTTTTATCCAATTTGCCTGAAATTGGAAATCTAGAGGTATTTTAGGACCATCAAAAAGTGTACCGAAAATGGTGTCTATCGGTCCATGTTTTGGTATAGCCCCCATATGGACCGATTTCCCGATTTTGTTTCTTGGGCGTCTAGAAAGCGTATTTTCTATACGATTTGCCTGAAATTGGAAATCTAGGGGTATTCTAAGACCATAAAGAGGTGTGCCTAAAATGGGGTGTATCTGTCCATGTTTTGATATAGCCCCCATATAGACCGATCTCCCGATTTTACTTCTTGGGCTTCTAGAATCCGTAGTTTTAATCCAATTTATCTGAAATTGGAAATCTAGAGGAACTCTAGGACCCTAAAGGCGTGTGACGAAAATGGTGAGTATCGGACCATGTTTTGATATAGCCCCCATATAAACCGATCTCCCGATTTTACTTCTTGGGCTTCTAGAATCCGTAGGTTTTATCCAATTTACCTGAAATTGGAAATGTAGAGGTATTCTAGGAAAATAAAGAGATGTGCCGAAAATGGTGATTATCGGACCAAGTTTCGATATAGCCCCCATATAGACCGATAGCCAGATTTACTTCTTGGGCTTCTAGAATCCGTAGTTTTTATCCTTCCATGTTTTGGTATAGCCCCCATTATTTGAAACTGGAAATCTAGAGGTATTCTAGGAAAATAAAGAGATGTGCAGAAAATGGTGATTATCGGACCATGTTTCGATATAGCCCCCATATAGACCGATCGCCAGATTTACTTCTTGGGCTTCTAGAATCTGTAGTTTGTATCCTTCCATGTTTTGGTCTAGCACCGAACTCCTAGGGTTTCTAGAAATTGTAGTTTTTATCCGATTTGTCACAAATTGAAAATATACTGTCATTTTAGACCCATAACAAAGTGTATATGATTTAGTTTTATCGGTCCATTTGGTAAGGCCTCCATATAGACCGATTTCACGAACTTACTACTGTATATACTTGTTTTAATATAAATTCGTAACCATTACGTTTTCAGATCATGAACGCTTGTCAGGTTGACACCGTCTGTTCTTCGTTTCACACCATATGTGAGCTCATTTTCATGAATGGGTCATTTCGAAACGTTCTTGATTTTTTCTATGGATGTAAGACTATTTATTATTGGCCAAGTTTAAGCTCCATAGGAGAAGTTTTAAGCCCCTATCTCCTATTGTTACGATAAACATTTTTCATCAGTTAGGGTTCATTTTCATACCGTCGTTTAAATCAAAAGTGACAATGAGCCCCAATCCTGCTATGGAATCGATTTTCATGCTTTAGTTACATTTTGTTTTTTGGGCTAATTTTCTTGAGGCTCATATTCATTATGAAGTGTGTCCCCACTTTTGGGGAACTCATTTTCCTGGAGTCTATTTCTACACCGCCGTTCCAATCTTCGCCACAATAAGCCGACCAAGTAAAGGCTTTAGTGTGACTACAATAGATTGATACTAAAGGCTACATTACCTTGCTCTGAAAATACTCTGTGTGAAAATAATTATTTATTACAGATTATTTTACATAACATACGGACAGACTTAATTTAAAGCCACATAATCTACATCATATTTTTCTAAGTGGAATTTTTCAATTAATTGCCCTTGTTGCACTTACACACACACACACACTCATGCCATCTGTCACGGTGACATTGACACGCATTTCCACATCCCTTTGGAAAACAACCACCTTGGTTACCTGTATTTTTGAGTTGAGTTGAATTAAGTAAACAAAAATACATCACAGCCAGCCGTCATGTATGAAAATGCATTGATGCGTACAGGAATTGCATTCATATTAAAATTGATTTCCATCAATTTTGTCAACAGTAATTTGCCTCGGGTGATATATATATATAGCAAAACATAACCATCATCATTGTGAACGTGTGTATTGAACAAACAAAGTTCATGTTTGATAAATGCAATGTAAGCTGCTGATGCCTTGTCCTTGATTAACGCAGAGTGAAATCTGAGCGGAAATAATTTTTTACGTGTTTTTATTTTTATTACGGGTAACCCATATTGCGGAGGTGGTATTTCGCAAGTAAATGACATCCGTATACATAAATTAAAAAGCAAAAATAACCATTTACCATTTTGTTTGTGTCCTAGAAAATATGTCATATTCACTGAAAAAGAAAATTACGTGATATTAAAGATTATGCAGCCTAAATTGGAGGATTCGCAATTTACAAAATAGTAAGGACAAATTTCTTTAAAATAATGACATTTTAATTAAAACAAAGTTTTAAAATTTTTTTTTCATTAAATTTAGGTACACAAATTTTGTAAATTTGCGTCCCTGCATTAAAATCGCATGGCTTTGAACTAAGGAAAATTTTCCTTAAAATAAAGAAACATATTATGATTTAAAGAAATCGTCCTTAAATTAACTGAAATTTTGAGTCTTTAGATTTAAGATAAAAACGCTTTAAATATAAGCTAAGACTTATTTTGACTTATTTGGTTTCCAGGGTTTTTGGAATTAAGAAAACGTTTTTATACCACCGTAGGATGGGGGGTATATTAACTTTGTCATTCCGTTTGTAACACATCGAAATTTGCTCTAAGACCCCATAAAGTATATATATTCTGGGTCGTGGTGAAATTCTGAGTCGATCTAAGCATGTACGTCCGTCCGTCTGTTGAAATCACGCTAACTTCCGAACGAAACAAGCTATCGACTTGAAACTTGGCACAAGTAGTTGTTATTGATGTAGGTCGGATGGTATTACAAATGGGCCATATCGGTCCACTTTTACATATAGCCCCCCATATAAACGGACCCCCAGATTCGGCTTGCGAATCCTCTAAGAGAAGCAAATTTTATCCGATCCGGCTGAAATTTGGTACGTGGTGTAAGTATATGGTCTCTAACAATCAAGCACAAATTGGTCCACATCGATCCGTAATTATATATAGCCCCCTATATAAACCGATCCCCAGATTTGGCTTGCGGAGCCTCTAAGAGAAGCAAATTTCATCCGATCCGGCTGAAATTTGGTACGTGGAGTAAGTATATGGTCTCTAACAACTATGCAAAAAGTGGCCCACATCGGTCCATAATTATATATAGCCCCCATATAAACCGATCCCCCGATTTGGCTTGCGTAGCCTCTAAGAGAAGCAAATGTCTTCCGATCAGGCTGAAATTTGGTACATGGTGTTAGTGTATGGTCTCTAATAACCATGCAAAAATTGGTCCTCATTGGTCCATAATTATATATAGCCCCCATATAAACCGATCCCCAGATTTGACCTCCGGAACCTCTTGGACAGCGTTGCCAATTTAGCTTTTTTCCCGCTAGATTTGGTTTTTTTGAAGACGTTTAGCGGGAATAAAATGCATTTAGCTTTTAGCTTTTTTTCTGGCTTTTTTTCATGACCCTTTTAGCTATTTTTGGCTTTTTTTATTTTCGACGTGTTTCTATTGAAATATGGATAAATCGGCGTTTTTATCTAAGCCTTGCTGCAAGTATAAGGGTTTCCACATATTTCAAAGCTCAGTTGAAACATTAATAATGAGTCCAGCCATTATGCGGGCATTTTTGTAGCAAATACACCTTGTTGTAAAGTTTTTTCATTATATACATAAAAGTTATCGTAAACTTTAAATCTACTATTACCATACAAATTGGTTAGATAAACTGTCAGTAAATTATTGGGAATATTATCATTTGACTCGTTTATCCTTTTTATGTTATTATAATATTCTAAAGTTATTACGATATTACTAAATTAAAATAGCAGATGTGAATAGCTTTGTGCACTGAAAAAATATTGTCGTCTCCTTAAAATACGAACGCGAATTTTGGTTATAATAGCATTTGTGAATTTCTTTTATATAAACTGTTTTCCTTGTCCAAAAGACGATAAAGTCGTTTTGTCCTTATAATTAAGTGATTCAACTTAAAAATGGGTATGTTTTCATGAAAGAAGGAAGAACTAATGAAATAGTCTTTAAATGTGAGGAGTTTTTGCATCTTAACCACAAACCAAAATAGCGTTCAAAAATATATGTTTTTCAACACTTTATTTTAAAAACGTATATATACAATAATTTCTACTTGAAGTCGAGTCTGAATTTGAAGCACTTTGATAGCTCATGAAGAAAAGGAAAATGTTTTTACTGGGAAATGTAAACTATAGGTATTTTCTACAATTTAAATAAAAGTAATGTATTTCGAATTTTTCACAATTTCAAATCCAAACTAAAATTTTATTTAAAAATATGACAAATCATTTTTTTACCAAATCCAAAGCATGCTTAGATCATTTAATATTTTAAAATAACAAGTAAATAAAATAGAGGTGTTGGGAAGGTAGCTCCCACAAAACGAAGGACTTCCAGTAAAAAAATTGTGATAGTAATCAAAATGTATCGAATACGCAAACAGAGCTAATATGCCTTAGATATTGTTACAGTCTCACAGAAGTGGAATTAAAATGAAAATAATATGCATTGTAAATGAAATAAAGCCTTTAAGTTTGTTAAATTTCAATCAAAAATGTGACTTTTGATACAAAAAAAATTTAGCTTTTTTTCTAGCTATTTTTTTTTGCATTTTTTAGCTTTTTTTAGCTATTTTTTTGGGCAAATCTAGCGGTTTTTGGTGAAACAATTCTGGCAACGCTGCTCTTGGAAGACAAAAATTCATCTGATTCAGTTGAAATTTGTTACGTGGCGTTAATATATGGCCTCAAACACCTATGCAAAAATTGGTTGAAATCGGTCCATAATTATATATATCCCCCATATAAACCGATCCCCAGATTTGACCTCCGGAGCCCCTTGGAAGAACAAAATTTATCCGATTCGGTTGAAATTTGATGTTAGTATATGGTATCCAACAACCATGCAGGAATTGGTTCATATCAGTCCATAATTATGTTATATATAGCCCCATATAAACCCATCCCGAGATTTGGTTTTGGAGCCTCTTGGAGAAGCAAAATTCATCGAAATTTGGTACTTGGTGTTAGTGCCAAAGTGGTCCATATCAAGTTCATAATTGTAGCCCCCATATAAGCGACCCCTATATTTCAATTCTGGCTCTCCACGTACCGTGTAAAAGTCCATATCGATTCGTAATTATTTGTAGACTTACCTATACATAACTTTTTTGTCTAATATATACCACGTATGGACTAACTCACAATTTAGAAAACGATGTTAAGAAGTTTTAAGATACCTTGCCATCGCTCAGTATTACCACAACGCAAATAATTCGATTGTGGATGACAGTCTTTCGCAAAAGTTTCTACGCAATCCATGGTGGAGGGTACATAAGATTCTGCCTGGCCGAACTTGCGGCCGTATATACTTGTTTACTTTGAAGTATTCGTTATAATTTGGATTTTTAAACTAGCATTTGTTTGTACGTGAATAGCTTTATTAATATACCGCGAAAAGAGAATGAACATTTGATAAATGAGATCTGCATCATAATTTTAATTTTGTTGATCCTAGATTTAACGTCATATAGGTCGCTAAAAATATCTTTATTTTAAAGAAGCCGCATCTTTGGCTCGGAATTGATACCAAAATCTTTAGAGTAAAGTCAAAATCTTTGGATCCAAGTAAAATTTGTCACGCTTAGACAAGATTTCTCTAAAATTTAAACAAAAATGTTTCTCATAAATCTAGAATCTAATGTAGTCTCCATATGTAGATACCTTAAATTTAAACCGGAAACAGTACCATTTGATTCGATCTTCTTGAAGAAGTAATCCAACTGAAATTCTCTATATTACTGGTAGAGAACGTAACCCGATATAACGAGGGGTTTTTTAAAGGGTGATATTATATTTGGTTCAAGGCGGTGCACCGCGGTGGGTATATAAGATTCGACTCGTCCGAAATAACGTTTGTATATATATTTGTTTATATGAATAAATAAGTTTCAGTTAAAACTCCAACATTCAATTCTTTAAGTTGAAGATGCCACATCCTTCAAAAAGCGGCTTTATCGAATTAATACTTCAGTTGATTTTTTTATTTTTTTTTTAAATTCGTTCCTATTTACTAATTTACTTTATTTTAAAATTTTCCACATGAGATGCCATCACACATGTCAATGTTTGCAAATGAAATAAACATACAATGATAAATATTAAAAAAGGACCGTAATGAAATTAAATTTCCATGGTACAATCATCATAATTATGTTTACTTACATATTCCATACCAAATATTCATTGATATATATATGAAATACATCTCGATTATGAATGTCACTCATTTGGTCATCAGTTTGCAAATACCACGCATCATTACATTTCATTGATGTAATAAAAGTTTCATAACATCTATCTGGTTTACTTGATTTTTGCCCTTTTATATTGTATCCACGATGGTATGACATTAATACACTCAATAAAATGATAAATTTTACTATTCAGGAAAATTAATTGTAATTCAATGCGAAAATTTTAAGAATGTCAAATGTGAGATAAGTCATATACGAGGGCGTTTCGGAAACTCCTTAGCCTAAAGGGTGATACGGTCAAAATTTGGTCAATATAAACTTGACGTATTTCTTTCAATTTTGCATTTAAAAAACCTGAACACCCCTCATTTTGAAGGTGTGTGTGTAGAATGTTGCTCCTATTTTGATTTTGGAATTCACTCTTCAGTTGTCAAAATGCCGTCCAAGCAAGAAGAACAGCGTATCAAAATTTTGCTCGCGCATCGCGAAAATCCGAGCTACTCGCACGCAAAGCTGCCAAAATCGCTAAAAGTTGCCAAATCAACCGTTACAAATGTAATTAAAATGTTTGGGGAATGTTTGTCCACAGCCAAGAAGTCTGGATCGGGGGGAAATCGAAAACCGGAAGCCGCTGAGACGACAAAGAGAGTTGCCGGTAGTTTCAAGCGAAACCCTAGCCTCTCTCTCCGAGATCCCGCAAATAAGCTGGGTGTATCGTCTACAACCGTGCATCGAGCCAAAAAACGAGCCGGACTATCGACTTATAAGAAGGTAGTGACTCCAAATCGCGATGATAAACAAAATACGACGGCCAAAGCGCGATCCCGGCGGCTGTACCAGAGATGGTCTGTATCAAACTTTTTTAGGTTTGCGACTGTCGCAAAGTTGTAAACGTCGTAAACGTCACATACGCGTCGTAAATGTAGAAAAAGTAACAAAAGTCGCAAACTCAAAATACTTTAGTTCCGTCAGCTAGGCAGCGAATTCGTTGATATCCAAGACGATGGTATGTGCGAAGAAGATTCAATTCTTAGGAATGTCCACAATTTTCGGTTTTAGTCCCCACATTTTCCCTATTGCATTTTGCAAGAGTACCGTGGATTTTCTCAACCTTTCTTAGCTTTAAGTTCAGTCTTCTGTCCAATATAACCCCAAGGTATTTTGCACACTCACCAACGGGAATTTCGATACCACCTAAGAAAATAGGCTTGACCGTGGGAAAACTTTCACAAATTTCTGCAGAAACTCACAGCGAATGCTGTCAAACTAAATTAAAAAATGTTCAGGATTTCTTCTATTCAAAATTAGGTTTATACAGTAGGTTTACGACTTTTACGACATACGTATTATACCGTCGCAAATGTATGTCGCAAAAGTCACAGTTTGTGACAGGCTAACCCTGGGCTGTACACGACGATGCGGACGAAGTTTGGCTGCGTGGTAATGGACGACGAAACCTACGTCAAAGCCGACTACAAGCAGCTTCCGGGACCAGAGAATGAAGCCGCCGAGTCGCGCCGCCGATTTCAGTCGCCGCCGGCCATTTTTTGCCAGTCGACGCCGCCGCCGAATATGTCGGCTCATCTCGACTCAAATTTAGCCGCCAATTAATCAAAAATATTAGTTTAAATCAAAAAACTTTATTAATAATTGTAGTAATTTTAGTCAAAATTTTGAGCCTTTCACCCCCAATCAATCTATTTCAAAGTGTTATAATAATTTTGCAAAAATTTACCTCAGAAAATTAGAATGAAATGTAAATTTGATTGTAAGATTGGTTGTACAACTAATCTCATTACCATTCGAATAACTTCAAATTGATTTTATAATGGATAATTGTCCGCCGCCGAAGAGACTTATTTATATCGGCTTAGCCGTCAAGCCGCCGCCGCCGGATGCAAAAATTTAATGTCAGCCGCCGCCGACAAAAATGGGTCGGCTCTGTCCGGGACAGGAGTTTTATACGGCAAAAGCAAGGGGAAAGGTAGCAGATATTTTCAAGCACATAAATCTGCCAAAGTTCGCAAAGAAATATCTGGTTTGGCAAGCCATCTGTACCTGTGGCTTGAAAAGCAGCATTTTCATAGCTTCCGGTACTGTCAACCAAGAAATTTACGTGAAAGAGTGTTTGAATAAACGTCTGCTGCCTTTCCTGAAGAAACACGGTTGTTCCGTACTGTTTTGGCCGGATTTGGCATCTTGCCATTACGGTAAAAAGGCCATGGAGTGGTACGCCGCCAACAACGTGCAGGTGGTTCCCAAGGACAAGAACCCTCCCAACACACCAGAGCTAAGCCCAAATGAGAAATACTGGGCTATTGTCAAGCGGAACCTAAAGAAGACCAAAAAACTGCCAAGGACGAGCAGCAGTTCAAGGCAAACTGGCTTTCTGCGGCGAAGAAGGTGGACAAGGTGGCTGTACAAAATCTGATGGCAGGTGTCATGCGTGAGGCCCGGCAATTCGGATTTGGAAAAGCGAAAGCCTAACTGAATATTTTTCCTGAATTTTATACTAATTGAACTTGAAAAAGAAATTTAATTTGATTATTTAAATAAACGATTTCACCGATTTACACGCGTTTTCCCTTGACCAAATTTTGACCGTATCACCCTTTATCAATGAAAGAGAATAGTCAGATTTTCAAAAATATTTTTATTTTTCAATATAATCTCCTGAAACTTCAATACACTTAGTCCAACGCTTTTCTAGCAATTCTACCCCTTGATTAAAATAGTTTCCTCAAGATCTTCAAAATAGTGGTTTACAACTATAATTGCATCTTCATTTGAGGTAAAACGCTTGCCAGCAAGGAATTTTTTTAGATTTGGGAACAAGTAAAAGTCACTGGGAGCTATATCAGGAGAATAATGTGGGTGGTCAAGCAACTCGTACTTTACTTCGGTGATTTTAGCCATTGTTAAAACACTCTTGTGCGCTGGTGAGTTGTTTTGAAGAAAAGTTATTTTTTTGTGTTGTAAGCAAGGACGTTTTTCTCGAATTTGTACATTTAATTAATCCAAAAGGTTGCAATAGTACTCTGAATTTATTGTTCTACCCTTTTGCAGATAGTCAATCAATAAAATACCTTTGAAGTCCCAAAAACCGTTGCCATAACCCTACCAGCCGATTGAATTGTTTTGCCTTCTTTGGGGCACTTTCTCCAGCTTCAGCCCATTGTTTGGATTGTTCTTTTGTCTCTGGACTCTAGTGGTGGATTCATGTCTCATCAACAGTTATGGAAAGACGCTTAATATCCATTTTATTTCGCTTAAAACGATCCAAACAAGCTTGAGAAATGTTCATTATTATGCGTTTTTGATCGACTGTTAACAAATGCGCTACCCATCTTGCAGAAAGCTTTTTCATATGTAGTTCTTCATGCAAAATTAAATGGACTCAATTATTTGAGATGCCTGTGATATTAGCAATTTCACGCACTTTTATTCGTCGATCATTTAATACCATATCATGCACATTGGCTACAACTTCTGTTGTTGTTGCTGTTTTTGGACGTCCACTACGTGATTCATCTTCAATGCTTGTACGACCTCGATTAAATTCAGCAACCCAAATTTTTACTATTGCATATGAAGGAGCACTTTCACCTTACACATTCACCATACTATTACGAATTTCCTGTCCCGATAAACCTTTTTTATGTAAATATTTAATTACAGCACGCATTTCTAATTTTTCCATTGTAAAAAAATTGCGTCTTTTTTGAACAACTGTTTCTGTATGAAGGAGTTGCCACATCGCAAAAAAATTTAACATGTGTTCATAACAGAGATGAAAGTTTCCAAAACACTTAACTTTTTTCTGTTTATACCGCGTTTTTTGTGCTAGGCTAAGAAGTTTCCGAACTGCCCTCGTATTTATACCCGTTCTCTTGTAGACAATTATTCATGAAAATTGGCTAAAGAAATTCTTATAGAATATTGTCTTGAATCTAAGATATTTGAAAATGTCAATCATTTTCTAAAAAGTCGCAAAGGATTTGTTATTCAAGGATATTCAAGGATTTGTTTTTACCATGATATACGTATTAACCCTTCGAGGGGGTGATTTTTTAGCTACTATCTTTTTGGAAACAATGGCTTTGGCGCCAATGACTTTGCTCTTTCATTTAATTAATTTTTATACCCTGCGCCACACTGTGAACAGGGTATTATAAGTTAGTGCACATGTTTGCAACACCCAGAAGGAGACGAGATAGACACATGGTGTCTTTGGCAACAATGCTCAGGGTGGGTCCCAAAGTCGATCTAGCCATGTCCGTCTGTCCGTCCGTCTGTCTGTGAACACATTTTTGTGATCAAAGTCTAGGTCGCAAATTAAGTCCAATCTCCTTCACAAGTTCCTGTTTTGGGCCAGAATATAACCCTATTGATTTTGGAAGAAATCAGTTCAGATTTAGATGTAGCTCCCATATATATCTTTCGCCCGATATGCACTTGTATGGACCCTGAAGCCAGAGTTTTACTCTAATTTGCTTGAAATTTTGCAGCAGAAGTACAATTAGTAGTGTAGTCAAGTGTGCTAAATTTTATTTAAATCGGTTCACATTTAGATATAGCTCCCATATATATCTTTCGCCCGATATGGACTTATATGACCCCAGAAGCCAGAGTTTTACCCTAATTTGCTTGAAATTTTGCAGTAGAAGTACAATTAGTAGTGTAGTCAAGTGTGCTAAATTTTATTTAAATCGGTTCACATTTAGATATAGCTCCCATATATATCTTTCACCCGATTCTCCGTCATATGACCACAGAGGTCAAAATTGTAGTCCGATTGACGTGAAATTTTGCACAGGAAGTAGAATTAAAATACTAAGTATGCATGTCAAATTTGGTTGAAATCGGTTCAGATTTCTATATAGCTTCCATATATATGTTGTTCCGATTTGGGCAAAAATGGCCAAAATACCCTTTATTTTCCTTATAAAATCGCCACTGCTAAGTCGAAAACTTGTAAAAGTGATTAAAATTTTCCTTTATTTCTAATAAATATCTATCGACCGATAAATCATAAATATACTTTTGTGAAGCTGCCTCAAAATTGGTTCAGATTAAAATGTTTACCATATTTTTATATCCTTCACCACTACTGTGGTACAGGGTATAATATGTTTGTGCATTTGTATGTAACTCCAAGAAGGAGTAATCATAGACCAACCTTTTAGTATACGGATCGGCTTAGAATTAAATTCTGAGTCGATTTAGCGATGCCCGTCTGTCTGTCTGTCTGTCTGTTGATGTATTTTTGTGTGCAAAGTACAGCTCGCAGTTTTAGTCCGATTGTCCTAAAATTTGGTATAGGGTCCTGTTTCGGCTCAAAGACGATCTCTATTGGAAAAAATCGGTTCAGATTTAGATATAGCTGCCATATATATTTTTCACCGATATGGTCATAATTGGCGTGTATATCAACCGATCTTCCTCAAATTCCGTACATCCGAATATTTTATGAGTCTCGAAAAACTTGCAAAATATCAGCAAAATCGGTTCAGATTTAGATATAGCTCCCATATATAGCTTTCGCCCGATTTACACTCATTTGCCCACAGAGGCCAATTTTTTGCTCCGATTTAGTTGAAATTTTGCATAGGGAGTAGAATTAGCGTTGTAACTATGCGTGCCAAATTTGCTTGAAATCGGTTCAGATTTGGATATATCTCCCATATAAAGCTTTCGCCCGATGTACACTCATATGACCACAGAGGCCAATTTTTAACTCCGATTTAGTTGAAATTTTGCACAGGGAGTAGAATTAGCATTGTAGCTATGCGTGCCAAATTTGGTTGAAATCGGTTCAGATTTAGATATAGCTCCCATGTTTTTCTGATTTCGACAAAAATGGTCAAAATACCAACATTTTCCTTGTAAAATCGCCACTGCTTAGTCGAAAAGTTGTAAAAATGACTCTAATTTTCCTAAACTTCTAATACATATATATCTAGCGATAAATCATAAATAAACTTTTTCGAAGTTTCCTTAAAATTGCTTCAGATTTAAACGTTTCCCATATTTTTTTACTAACATTGTGTTCCACCCTAGTGCATTAGCCGACTTAAATTTTGAGTCTATAGATTTTGTAGAAGTCTATCAAATTCTTCCAGATCGAGTGATATTTAAATGTATGTATTTGGGACAAACCTTTATATATAGCCCCCAACACATTTGACGGATGTGATATGGTATCGAAAATTTAGATCTACAAAGTGGTGCAGGGTATAATATAGTCGGCCCCGCCCGACTTTAGACTTTCCTTACTGGTTTTTTACTAAAATTGTGTTCCACCCTAGTGCATTAGCCAACTTAAATTTTGAGTCTATAGATTTTGTAAAAGTCTATCAAATTCTGTCCAAATCGAGTGATATTTAAATGTATGTATTTGGGACAAACCTTTATATATAGCACCCAACGCATTTGACGGATGTGATATGGTATCGAAAATTTAGATCTACAAAGTGGTGCAGGGTATAATATAGTCGGCCCCGCCCGACTTTAGACTTTCCTTACTTGTTTTTTACTAACATACTGTTCCATCCCAGGGCATTAGCCGACTTAAATTTTAAATTATTTATTTATTATTTATTATTTCAGATTTAAATGTTTGTATTTGGGACAAAAACCTTTATATATAGCACCCAACACATTTGACGGATTTGATATAGTATCGAAAATGTGGATTTAGAAAGTGGTGCAGAGTATAATATAGTCGGCCCCGCCCGACTTTAGACTTTCCTTACTTGTTTCTTCTATGAGAGGGTGCAATTTCGTGAGTTGCAGTTAAAAAGTCCACCAGGGCATTAAATTTTCCTGGTTTTACCAACGCTTTACGAAAATCTCAAAATGTGGAGTACAATTTAGTTTAATTTTTGTATGTTAAAGCTCATGTCTATACAGATAAGCCAACATCCATTGTCGCATTGGAAGATAATGTTCATACAATTATTCCTGAGATCAAATTAGCAAAAACAAAAAACTTAAATTTTTTTGTTGTTGACCCAAGTCATTATCCGTCCGTGAATTCTTATTTCTCACTTCACAAGAAGTTCTTTTTATTATTATGTTAGCCAGCAGAAAAATTGGAATTTCTTCCTATGTCATTTCTTTCAATGTACATCCAAAAATGTTTTTCTACATTAACTAAATTTTACTTTTAATCATGTTCAAGTCATTTAGGAAGTGTCTGGTCAAAAATTTCGGGTCGCCACTCCCATTTATTTAGGCTATAGAGAATGTTGCCTGCGGGCACCTTTGGGCAATTGCGGTTATAAAATAGTTTGTTTTGTAATGATAGACGTATTACGTTTTATTGGATTTTTTAAAGTTTGTTGTTATTTTTACAGTAAAAATATACTTGGATACGTGCGTGAGAGAAATTTCACTCACGTGCCCGAGGGCACATTCACGAAGAAATATTTGTACTCACACACGACATGTAGGTAGGAATTCACGCTCACGCAAATCCACGAAATTAAAAGTTCGTGTGAGAGCGCACGCTCTTATGGTTATGCCTTACGCTCCCACAAGATTTACGATAATTTTCGTAATTCACAACAAATCTCGTGATTCACCAATATTTACGAAACACGACAATTTTCGTGGTTCAATATAATTCCACTAATTCACGAAATTTCTTGTGACTCTCGACAATATCATTGATTCACTAAAATTTTCGTGACACAACAATTTGGATTCACGAAAATTCTTGTATTCACGATAAATCTCATGGCTCTCTGCAATTACTGATGATTAATTAAAATTCCTAAATCACGATGGACCCATTAGGACAATTAAAATATGTTGCACAATCAAACTATGGGCGCTAATGAAATCTTAAGCGTGATAAAATACGTGAAGGTGATAAAAATCGGTGATCTTGAATTTAATCGTGAACGTGAATTTTATCATGAGCATGATTTTGGAGAAATTTTACTCACAATCACGAATACAGTTTGATTTTTACTCACACTCACGCACGACACATTTTTGTTTAGTCCCGTTCACGCACATTCACGAGATTTAGTTTAAATTTCATTCACGACTTCGCGTGAATCACGCGTGATTCACGAAAGTGTTATTTTATCTGTCGGTGTAAAAGACCAAAGTATAATAAAGCGCCAATATTCGTGCTAATGCCAAGAAGGCCGTTATCTATGGCTTCCTCCCTATATACGATTCCTTCCAAATTCCTCCCCAGCACTGTAGATATGTCTTCCACATAATCGCCGCATTCCTTGTCACTGGAACATCCCAGTCGAAGTTCAAAATTTCTTCAATATCAATACCTTTTTTCTCTAGGTCTCATGTCCAAAAATATGTAATTTTACTACCACAATTGCCTTGAGTTGCCCACAGGCAACTTTAAAAATTTCTCACACGTAACTTTAGTGTCAAAAGGGTTAAAAAAAGCATGCCAGGTTCCAAAGATTTTGTCTTTACACTAATGATTTTGGTATTGATTCCGAGCCAAAGAAGTGGAGAATTGGAGTAAGATATATTTAAGACAAAACTTTTTAGAGTATTTTAAATTTGAGATTTGCGTACTTGATTTTAGGAAAAAAATTGTAATTTATTCGTAATTTATTCAATAAGAAGTAAAAAAATAATGAAAATAAAATTAACAAGTAAGGAAAGTCTAAGGTCGGGCGGTGCCGACCATATTATACCCTGCACCACATTGTAGATCTAAATTTTCGATACCATATCACATCCGTCAAATGTGTTGGGGGATATATATAAAGGTTTGTCCCAAATACATACATTTAAATATCACTCGATCTGGACAGAATTTGATAGACAAAATCTATAGACTCAAAATTTAAGTCGGCTAATGCACTAGGGTGGAACACATTGTTAGTAAAAAAATATGGGAAATATTTAAATCTGAAGCAATTTTAAGGAAACTTCGCAAAAGTTTATTTATGATTAATCGCTCGATATATATGTATTCGAAGTTTAGGAAAATTAGAGTCATTTGTACAACTTTTCGACTAAGCAGTGGCGATTTTACAAGGAAATGTTGGTATTTTGACCATTTTTGTCGAAATCAGTAAAACATATATATGGGGGCTATATCTAAATCTGAACCGATTTCAACCAAATTTGACACGCATAGCTACAATGCTAATTCTACTCCCTGTGCAAAATTTCAACTAAATCGGAGTTAAAAATTGGTCTCTGTGGTAAATCGGGCGAAAGCTATATATGGGAGCTATATCTAAACTGAACCGATTTCAACCAAATTTGACACGCATAGCCACAATGCTAATTCTACTCCCTGTGCAAAATTTCAACTAAATCGGAGTTAAAAATTGGCCTCTGTGGTCATATGAGTGTAAATCGGGCGAAAGCTATATATGGGAGCTATATCTAAATCTGAACCGATTTCAACCAAATTTGGCACGCATAGCTACAATGCTAATTCTACTTCCTGTGCAAAATTTCAATTAAATCGGAGTAAAAGATTGACCACTGTGGTCATATCAGTGTAAATCGGGCGAACGATATGTATGCACCCTCAAAAAAAATCGCTTCTTTAACATATGTTCCAAACATATTTTGCAGGAAGCACATATATTATTGGATACTGCCGAAACATTAATATGTTTGTTTTATGTGAACATATTATATGTTTGGAAGCATTTTGAGCCCAAAAATATTATATACTTGGAAGAATTTTTCCCAAAGACGATTGTGCTCATTCCCTAACATACTCGTTATTTTCACTTCCACGAAATATTTTAATTCTTGACACCTTTTTCTGTAATACAAATAATGTTGAAGAAATTATTCACTTTTATAATTTTTTTAAATTTTACCTTTCGCCTGCACGGAGAATCGAACCGAGTACCATACAGTTTGTAAGCCAACACACTATCCACTGGGCTACGTAGCTGTCATGGTCACCAGCAGATAATTATCGTTATAAGTTACATTTATATAGCATAGTTTGCAGCGCCCACGAGCCCATGCAAACATAACATTATTTAACAGAAACATACATTTGTTTGCCACGTGGAGCAGTGGTTAGCATGTCTGCCTTGCATGCAAAGGGTTGTGGGTTCAATCCCTGCTCCGACCGAACACTTTTTTTTTAATTTACACATTTATATTTATACTATATTAAATTTTTATAATGAAACTTCGAAATGTGGGTTATTAAAGATTTATAGTCATTAACAGTGCTTGATATAAACGAAATTGACTGATTTTTTGATAAAATATTATTTTTTTTATTGCAAAAATAACAATTTTGTAACAAAAAACTGTTTTTGGTACAAAACTTTAAAATTTGGAAGGAATTCAAAAACTCTAACAAAACAAGAACATGGAGTCGAGTGTAAACATACATAAATAATTTTATAATATAAACATAAATTTATTTAGGTTTGAACAGTTTTTTATTAGCATTTAACACCATCGCTCTAAAATGTCTTTTATTTTTCATTAATAATTCATTTTAAAGAAAATAAACTTTTTAAATTGTTTTAGCTGCAAAACTCGAACTTAATGCCCGCTTTTATATTTGAAGGTGTCCGTCAACTCCTCTGGGACTACTTATTAATAAAGAGGAACTAAACTTTGTTTTTATACATTTTACTGTGTAATTTTTCACTATTTCCTCCTTATTTCATTTTACTGTCCCAACTCTAAAAAGAGTATAGTGCCCTTTCGTTATTTTTATGAAGACCCCTGATTTCTTTTAACGCACCAAGAAAAAAATTGTTCCCATAATGCCAAAATGATAAACAAAACACATGTCCACACATACATAAAATGCTGCTCTCAAGGCGAAAACACATGCTTTTTTTCAAATGTCTATTCTCTTGGTTCCGAATGTCCATTCTCTTTATTCAAATTAAATAATATTTAGACTTAAGCATATCAAATTTTTGGCCTTATCATAAAACAGTTTTCCGAAACAACATACAAGCAGTTTCACAAAAATTTCTCTCTTTGGATTCTTTCGCTGTGTTATGTTGATATCTTTCGTCAACTCTCCCGGTTTCCATCTCTATTTCTTTCTCTATACTCTCTCTGTCGCTTTGGATAAAATATCACAACATATGTATGTTTAGTCGAAATTTGTAAATTTATATATGTTTGCATTCACACATATGATTTTTATGAAACATTTATGCCCCAAACATAATATATTCTAACATATTAAAATAGATGTCCCAAACATTTAGTGTTAGTTTAGGAACATTACATATTTGCACTTAAATATATTGTGGTTTAAAATTGTGCCCGAAACACACTTTGTTTATATCGGAACATATGAAAAACATATTTTTCTAAGAGTGTGGAAGCTATATCTAAATCTGAACCGATTTCAATAAAATTTGGCACACTTGACGACACTACTAATTGTACTCCAATAGTGCAATATTTCAACCAAATTGTGGTAAAACTCTGGCTTCTGGGACCGTATTAGTCCATATGGGGCGAAAGATATATATGGGAGCTATATCTAAATCTAAACCGATTTCAATAAAATTTGGCACACTTGACTATAGTACTAATTGTTCTTCTAGTGCAAAATTTTAAGCAAATTAGGATAAAACTCTGGCTTCTGGGGCCATATAAGTCCCTATCGGGCGAAATATATATATGGGAGCTATATCTAAATCTGAACCGATTTCTTCCAAAATCAATAGGGTTCTATTCTGAGCCAAAACACAGGTTAGGTTAGGTTAGGTGTTAGCCCGATGTATCAGGCTCACTTAGACTATTCAATCCACAGTGGTGAACTTCTCTCTTATCACTGAGTGCTGCCCGATTCCATGTTAAGCTCAATGACAAGGGACCTCCTTTTTGTAGCCGAGTCCGAACGGTGTTCCACATTGCAGTGAAACCACTTAGAGAAGCTTTGAAACCCTCAGAAATGTCACCAGCATTACTGAGGTGGGATAATCTACCGCCGAAAAACTTGTTGGTGTTCGGTCGAAACAGGAATCGAACCCACGACCTTGTGTGTGCAAGGCGGGCATGCTAACCATTGCACCACGGTGGCTCCCGAGCCAAAACACATACTGGTGCCAAATTTGAAGTCGATTGGACTAAAACTGCGACCTAGACTTTGATTACAAAAATGTGTCCACGGACAGACGGACATGGCTATATTGACTCAGGAGCCCACCCTGAGCATTTTTGCCAAAGACACCATGTGTCTATCTCTTCTCCTTCTGGGTGTTGCAAACATATGCACTAACTTATAATACCCTGTTCCACAGTGTGGCGCAGGGTACAAAAATTTCACCCTGCGGCCATTTGAACCTGTGCCTGTTAACTTTTTAACTTCCATGGAAGTTGGTTGAAGAAGGTTTTGCAAATTGTTAGAATTTTAAATTTGTAAATGAACAAATATATTTCTACAAAAAAGGCTACCCACGTATATGCCTCATGCTAATCCCAGCAAAAAAAGCGTCGCCAAAAAGTGGTGAAAATGTTCTTTTTGGATCCGGAAGTGATGCAAAATTGGCGCAGAAGCGATTATTTTAACACGGGCTTGTCATAGGACGAATGTCTACCATTTAAACAGCCGTTGCACTGAATTTGCATCACTTCTTAAGGTGTGATGCGAATCCAGTGATTTGGATGTGAATAAAGAAATTTTGTGACATTTTGACGAATAAATAATTTTATTTTTTTTTTTATGAATTTTAATGCATTATAACGCTTATCTGGAACGTTTAACATCAAATATGTTATTTTAAAAAATTCGCAATTTTTCGAGAAATGGTTTAGCATTTTTTCTTCAAAATTTAAATAATTTGCACTATTTTTTTAATTTTTAATCTGTTTTTAACCCATTTGAAACAATCAAATTTTAATTTTCCCACCAAAAATATGAAAAAAGCGAGTTATACAAAATTGACTCAAATGAACTTCCTGCACCCAGAGAAATGATTGGTTGGAATTCGATTACGACAACAATTTGATAGTGGAGACTCACAATTTTTAATTGTGTGGAATAATTGTTAGTTATTTCTTTTGTTAGATAGTTTATATAACCAATATAATAGCGGTGTGACCGAAAGTTGGTACACACGACCAAGTATTGGTCGTTATTTATATATTGAAGTAAGCAACCATTTCAATTTATTGCACCCCGTTGTGCTAACTGACTTCTTTTGCCAATATGCTTCCATGCCCAACTGAAGGTCTGTTTAACAACTAAGTTGGTTGTGTTAACAGATTTGATAGTTATAAAGGGAATTGGTTGCTATGGGCTACATATACATATATAACAACAAATATATTGTGTTTTGCCTAATTAATTATCAACTTTAAATTCTTTAAATTTCAATTCAATATTTTGATGACGTTTACTAAAATTTAGAGAACATTCTGTCCATAAAGGATTGCTGTGAGTTATACATTTTGTCCACATTTGGCAGGTGTCCAGTTAGAAAACCGTCCACGTTTGGTAGGTGCCGGTTTTCAGAGTGGCCAAGCCTGAGAGATTTTTTGTATATTTTTAAATTGGGTAGCTGTATTCTTAAGAGGTAAGTAACTTAAACATCAAATTAAATTAATACTCCTCACTCTTTACCTTCTTCCCTCTAGGGATATCTCAACAAATGTGACGACTTCCGATGTAACGACAACATTTCATGATGCATGCCTGAGTTCAGAGTCACGCTGAAAATCGATCCCGTAATTATAAGTACCGCAACTGAAACATTTCCATTCAGTTCTAAGCTCTGTAGGTGTTTCGGATACATTGGCTTTACTTCTGCGACTCAAACCGAATGGTATATGTAATCATGTAAGGCGCGTACTTTTAGACAAATTTTGCCATCACACCACGATCATGCCAAATTGGATATTAGCACAAAAATTTCGTTAGGTATTTTTTTCTTTCAGGCTTTAAAAGCAAAATATTTTGAGAACTGTCCACCAATAAGATTTATGAAATCGGAGATAACAGGTTTAGAGGAATTTTTATAGGCCGAGGACCTCCATGGGCCTGAAAATTATGCAGATTGGTTTGCAAACATCGCAACTAGCTATTTTGTGAAGTTTCTTTTCCAGTTCAAAAATGTTCTACAGATGACGATTTTTATTAGCTCAATAATCAATACAAAAAATATTAATATGTAATAAAATTAAATATAAATTAAACTTACTTCAAAGGATGGTTTCTTAATTTCATAAGGTTGTCCGAAAAAATAATTAGTTGTTTTAACAAACGAATGAAATTTTATTGGTTGGGATTACCAATTAGAGTGTTAATGTGCTCAAATTTTAGTTATCCAAACAATTTATGTATTGTTGTGCCAGACAAGAATTGGTTGCTCTAACAAATATTGTCGGTTATATTCTGATGGTAGATGGGACCAAATAAATCGGTTGGCAAAAAAATTGGTTGGCACAACAAATTTGTTTTCTGTGTGTGTGCAGTTCAAATAAAGAATATCTTTGGGAGGACATTTTTGGAAGTGGTTTTAAAGTTGTGCTTTAAGAAGAACTTCCAAATTTGTTTGCTGGGAAATTTGGAGCTAATATGCCCAGCAAAAAAAGCATTCCCAAAAAAGTAGTGAAACTGTTCTTTTTGGATCCGGAAGTGGTGCAAAATTGACGTAGAAGCGATGAATTTAACATGGGCTTGTCGTAGCATCCGTCCTATGACAAGCCCATGTTAAATTCATCGCTTCTACGTCAATTTTGCACCATTTCAACAGCCGTTGCACTGAATTTGCATCACTTCTTAAGGTGCGATGCGAATCCAGTGTTGTGGATGTGAATTAAGATATTTTGACAAATAAATAATTTTTGAATTTTTTTTCGGAAGTGCTTTTATAGTTGTGCCTTTAAAAGAACTTCTAAATTTTTTGCTGGGCGGTTGCATACATTTATCCATACTCCTTATCTGAAACAAGTACATGAATATAGTTAATTAACTCCATTTATACACTTTTCAAAAAATAAAGATTTACGTTCTCCTTACGCTATCCATAAAAACCTCATAATTTGCTTTCATTCTTGTTCCGAAAGATGTATCCTTTGTCCTTTAGTTTATTTGACTTTTTCTTCCTTCTACTTTGATTTATTTGAATATTTGTAAAAGTCTTCATAATTTTTTAAACAAACTGAATCCCATATAAGATTTCTTAATACTCTAAAAAGTTTTGTCTTATTTAAGGATTGATTTAAAAGAAAGACACAAAGAAGAGAGTAGAGTGCAAAAAACAAACACTGGAGAAGCAATATTAATCCTTTTCTTAAGGTTATGTTGTTTTTTTTTTGTTTGCTTGGACAGAGTTATGCCTTAAAGAGTTTTATTTGAGTTATTTCTGTGTGCACAGTGGTGTCTGGAACCAGCACCAGCAACAGCAGCAGATGAGGCACACAGCGGCCCAATATTGGAGTCACTTGTAAAGATGATAATTAAGATTAAAATAAAATTTTATACAAATTTCCTCTTCTTCCATCAGCAACAATAAAACCAAGGACAATGCAATCATATCATATCCTTGTTCTTATCCGCCTTTGGCGTTTTAAATGAGTTCTCTGTCCTTCATGCTTTGCATTAATCCTCAAGAACAGCCGTTCTATACCGGGGCAAGCGTTTTCTTTAAGTGGGCGTGTGCGTATATGCGTGCAGATATCTTTTATACGAAACGGGAAACGGAAAGACACATTAATATCTGTTGAAATAGTTTGTACATTCAGGACAAATTTTTAAACAAGGAAACAAAGCAAAAAACGACGACAGCACCAAAGACAAATGTTCAATGAGCAAATGACAAAGGCGACAATGAAAAGATGACAGTCGAATGAAATGAAATGCAGTAATGACCGTTAAAAGGAATTAAAGAGAATGTAAGGAAAATACACAGTTCGCATTGGCCATGAATACGAATGACGGAGTCTTATCGTTGGCATGATGGGACATCATGGTTTCTCAAGTATTTCATATTGCCGTAAGGTATCATTTTGAGAGCAATTTAAAATAAGGATAAAATAAGATATGATTGGTAGCCTTTTTACATGCCTTTTCATTGCATATTAAAATAACAAGCCATAAGTGTCGTGTGTCGATGTTGAGTATCCAAGAAAATTGGTAGATGATTGATATGGACAGGTAGAGTGGGTTGCGGTAATTTAATTTTTAGTTTATTGAAAATATTAATGGTTGGCTGATAAGTCCCCGGTCTAACAAAGAAAAACACATTTTTTTTGTCAAAATTCGTTTTTATTATTCAACATAGTTCCCTTCAAGAGCGATACAACGATGATAACGACCTTCCAATTTTTTGATACCATTTTGGTAGTACTCCTTCGGTTTTGCCTCAAAATAGGCCTCAGTTTCGGCGATCATCTCTTCATTGCAGCCAAATTTTTTCCCTGCGAGCATCTTTTTGAGGTCTGAGAACAAGAAAAAGTCGCTGGGGCCAGATCTGGAGAATAACATACGGTGGGTGGGGAACCAATTCGAAGCCCGATTCATGAATTTTTGCCATCGTTCTCAATGACTTGTGGTACGGTGCGTTGTCCTGGTGGAACAACACTTTTTTCTTCTTCATATGGGGCCGCGATTTCGACCTTCAAATGCTCCAATAACGCCATATAATAGTCACCGTTGATGGTTTTTCCCTTCTCAAGATAATCGATAAAAATTATTCCATGCGCATCCCAAAAAACAGAGGCCATTCCTTTGCCAGTGGACTTTTGAGTCTTTTCACGCTTCGGAGACGGTTCACCGGTCGCTGTCCACTCAGCCGACTATCGATTGGACTCAGGAGTGTAGTGATGGAGCCATGTTTCATCCATTGTCACATATCGATGGAAAAACTCGGGTGTATTGCGAGTTAACAGCTGAAAACACCGCTCAGAATCATCAACACGTTGTTGTTTTTGGTCAAATGTGGGCTCGCGCGGCACCCATTTTGCACAGAGCTTCCGCATATCCAAATATTGATGAATGATATGACCAACACGTTCCTTTGATATCTTTAAGGCCTCTGCTATCTCGATCAACTTCATTTTACGGTCATTCAAAATCATTTTGTGGATTTTTTTGATGTTGTCGTCGGTAACCACCTCTTTCGGGCGTCCACTACGTTCACCGTCCTCCGTGCTCATTTCACCATGCTTGAATTTTGCATACCAATCAATTATTGTTGATTTCCCTGGGGCAGAGTACGGAAACTTATTATCAATCCAAGTTTTTGCTTCCACCGTATTTTTTCCCTTCAGAAAACAGTATTTTATCAAAACACGAAATTCCTGTTTTTCCATTTTTTTCACAATAACAAAAGTTGCTTCACAAAAGACGCTCTATCTCACAAACTAGTTGACTTACAGATGTCAAATTTTGACACGAATCATTTGAAGGTTGGTACTATATAAAAATAATATGCATTTAATACTAGCGACGCCATCTATGTGTCAGACCGGGGACTTATAAGCCAACCTGTTATATCGAGAACGTTAATTCTACTCCCTGTACAAAATTTAAAACCATTCATGTAAAACACTGACTTCTGGGACAATATAAGTGAAAATCGGGCGAAAGATATAAAGGGTGATACGGTCAAAATTTGGTCAATATAAACTTGACGTATTTCTTTCAATTTTGCATTTAAAAAACCTGAACACCCCTCATTTTGAAGGTGTGTGTGTGTAGAATGTTGCTCCTATTTTGATTTTGGAATTCACTCTTCAGTTGTCAAAATGCCGTCCAAGCAAGAAGAGCAGCGTATCAAAATTTTGCTCGTGCATCGCGAAAATCCGAGCTACTCGCATGCAATGCTGGCAAAATCGCTAAAAGTTGCCAAATCAACCGTTACAAATATAATTAAAGTATTTGGGGAACGTTTGTCGACAGCCAGGAAGTCTGGATAGGGGGAAATCGAAAACCGGAAGCCGCTGAGACGACAAAGAGAGTTGCCGGTAGTTTCAAGCGAAACCTTAACCTCTCTCTTTCCGAGATGCCGCAAATAAGCTGGGTGTATCGTCTACAACCGTGCATCGAGCCAAAAAAACGAGCCGGACTATCGACTTACAAGAAGGTAGTGACTCCAAATCGCGATGATAAACAAAGTACGACGGCCAAAGCGCGATCCCGGAGGCTGTACACGACGATGCTGACGAAGTTTGACTGTGTGGTAATGGACGACGAAACCTACGTCAAAGCCGACTACAAGCAGCTTCCTGGACAGGAGTTTTATACGGCAAAAGGAAGGGGAAAGGTAGCAGATATTTGCAAGCACATAAAACTGTAAAAGTTCGCAAAGAAATATCTGGTTTGGCAAGCCATCTGTACCTGTGGCTTGAAAAGCAGCATTTTCATAGCTTCCGGGACTGTCAACCAAGAAATTTACGTGAACGAGTGTTTGAATAGACGTCTGCTGCCTTTCCTGAAGAAACACGGTTGTTCCGTACTGTTTTGGCCGGATTTGGCATCTTGCCATTACGGTAAAAAGGCCATAGAGTGGTACGCCGCCAACAACGTGCAGGTGGTTCCCAAGGACAAGAACCCACCCAACACGCCAGAGCTCCGCCCAATTGAGAAATAATGGGCTATTGTCAAGCGGAACCTAAAGAAGACCAAAAAACTGCTTAGGACGAGCAGCAGTTCAAGGCAAACTGGCTTTCTGCGGCGAAGAAGGTGGACAAGGTGGCTGTACAAAATCTGATGGCAGGTGTCAAGCGTGAGGCCCGGCAATTCGGATTTGGAAAAGCGAAAGCCTAACTGAATATTTTTCCTGAATTTTATACTAATTGAACTTGAAAAAGAAATTTAATTTGATTTTTTAAATAAACGATTTCACCGATTTACACGCGTTTTACCTTGACCAAATTTTGACCGTATCACCCTTTATACACCCTCAAAAAAAAAAAAAGGAATGCTTCTGTAACATATACCCCAAACATATTATGCTTCAAGCATATATATTTTCAGGATTGGTCCAAACTAAATATTGTTAGTATTTTTCAAACATATTATGTTTCACCTTAAGGCATACACTGGTAGAAAAAATTTGAATGAAATTTTCTTTGTTTGGATATATTTGTAAGGCGCCAATTGGTTACTTCCATTATTTTACTTGCAGCATACTCTCTAAGTCTCTCTTTCTAAACACATATATGTTTATAGGCAATTCCTAAATTAATATATGTTTACATCTAAGCATATTATAGTTACAAACATTTTATGTTCCAAACATAATATGTTCTAACATATGAACTATATGACCCAAACATGTTATGCTAGTTTATGAACATTATATGCTTGCACTTAAAAATATTTTGTTAAAAAATTTGAGTTCCAAACATATAATTTTTACATCGAAACATATTAAAAACAGTCTTTTTCGTCCGTGTATGGGAGCTATATCTAAATCTCAACCGTTTCAAGCAAATTCTGCACACTTTACGACACTATCAACTGCACTCCTTGTGCAAAATTTAAAGCAAATCAGGGCAAAACTCTGACTTCTGGGGACACATAAGTGCATTTCGGATGAAAGATATATATGGCAATTACATCTAAATCTAAACCGATTTCAACCAAAATGAATAGGGTTCTATTCTGACCCAAAATACATCCTTTGCCAAATTTTAAGTCGATTGGTATAAAATTGTGACATAGACTTTGATTACAAAAATGTGTTCACAGACAGACGGACTTGGCTAGAACGACTGAGGGGCCGGCCCTGAGCAATATTGTGAAAGACACCATATGTCTATCTCGTCCTATATTACCTTGTTCCACAGTGTGGGACAGGGTATAAAGATTGTACATCCATAGTAAAAATATCTACATTACGTCAAAAATCCGATTTAACCAATATCCAATCAAAAAACATTACGACATTCCCATTGAATTTAATTCAATTTAATTTAATAATGTTTACTTAGCCCGAATAAAAACCTTATATTATTCCCATCAAAAAAGGTTTACTTTCATTATCGAGTACGTATCATTTTGTTTTCGTTTCGACCGAATTCACTACCAGAAAAAACGCAAAATACAATTCTGTCACCACAACTAGTAACCCCTTTTTGGTTAAGTATTCTTTTGTCGTACAAATTAGTTTGACCAGTGATTTCCGTTATTATTTCATTTTGTTGATGTTTATTTTTTCTTTACTGAAGAATTTTATTAATTTTCCTTCTTTTGTACGAATAATTGTGGGATAGCAAGCAAATCTGCTTTTGTTTATTATGCGGGTAAAATATACAAAATATATAGAATTGAATGAAGTTCATTAGGGTAGATCGAAATTTGTAGGCTAGTCTTAACATGTATGTGATTATTTGTTTTCGTTATAGATTCATAAAATTATATAAATAAATAAAATAATATTTCTTGACGTCTTAGCCATAACCAGGGATCCGGAGCAGAGCGGAGCAAGCCCTTTTTTGCCGGAGCGGGAGCGGCATTTCTAAAATCCGGAGCGGAGCGGTTTCCAAATGAAAAACCGCTCCGCTCCGAATAAAATATTACTTGAATGAAATGTGTAACTTTGAAATTACACTGTGTAGGTAATTTCAAATATAGCTAGTACTTAGCGTAGTGTGAGTAAACGTTTAAAATGTACGATATGTATTTTTGTACGTACGTACATTGGGGAAAACACAACGTGTTTTTTTAGTAATTGTTTTCAAAAACGGAAAATGTCAAAATATATCTCTAGTATGCACTGAAAAAAATATTGTCGTGAGGTCAAAGATTTCATGTCTTTAAAATACGAATACAAATTTTGCTTAGCATAGAAGACGCATTTCTCTAAAATAAAGTTATTTTCCTTGTCCAAAAGTCGATAAACTTTTCAATGAAGTCGTATTGTACTTATAATTAAGTGATTTGACTTAAAAATGGGTATCTTAACATGAAAGAAAAAATTTATAGGCTGAGGTCAACTTTAATTTAATAATTCAGAAAAATTCTTTAAATTTAATGAAATTGTCTTTAAATTTGTTGTCTTTTTGCATCTTGACTACAAAGCAAAAAATCGTTCAAATATAGGACATGTTTTTCAAAACTTTATTTTAAAGAAGTTTTTTACTTCAAACATAGCATAATTTCTACTGGATGTCGAGTCCTAATTTGGAAAATAAAGTTGCCGTTAACTCGTTTTTAAAGGACTTTGATAGCATATGAAGAAAAAAAGCTGAGAAAGCGAAAAATTAAAATTTGCTTCCTAGAAGCAAGTACACAAAACCTAAATTTAAAAGAGAATTGTGTCTTAAAAGTATCCTTACTTGTATTCTCCGCTTCTTTGGCTCGGAATCAATACCAAATTTTTTAAAGTAAAGACAAAATCTTTGGAACCGAGTATGCTTTTTTTTCAGTGTGTGTTGTAAAAGTAACAACAGTACTTTCGATCAATTTCATCCCGTATTACTACAAAGATGTTTGTAATGAACGTCAAATAAATGCAATTAAACGATCTTATTTATATTTAATTTTTTAGTTTTCTACACTGAAAAAAATATTGTCGTGAAGTCAAAGATTTCATGACCTTAGAATAAGAATGCAAATTTTGCTTAACATGGAAGACGCATTTCTCTAAAATAAAGTTTTCTCCTTGTCCAAAAGTCAATAAACTTTTGAATGAAGTTGTAATAAAATTTAATACAGGAACTTTTTTGTACACAAGGACGAACGCTATTGAATTTGGATGAAATCGGATCAAATTTAGATATAGCTCCCATATATATGTTTGCTCGATTTCGACAAATGGGGTCACGTTGCACTTTTTTACTAACCGATCGTCGTCAAATTTAGCACAAAATAATCTTCTGTATCACCCTTTAAGTCTAAAAATTTCATCGAAATCGGTTCAGATTTAGATATAGGTCCCATATATATGTACCGCCCGATTTTGCCAAATTAGGTCATAAAACCCTTATTTATCAACCGATCTTACTCAAAGTTGGCTAAATGTAATCTTCTATAGCACTAACTACACACAAAACAATTTCACGAAAATTTTTCCAATTAAATATTTAATTGAGTTTTAAAAAATATTCAATTAAAAATTTAATTGATTCAACAAATTTTTTAATTGAAACAAAAATCAATCACAAAAATAATAGTATCAATTAATTCTTTAATTGGATCAATTAACTTTTTAATTGACCTTCAATTAATTTTTTAATTGATACTATCATTTCTGTGATTGAAGACATTTCAATTAAAAATTAATTGGATCAATTAATTTCGTGATTGAATCAGAAAATTTTTTTTTGTGTGTATATGTGCAAAAAATCATCGAAATCGGTTCAGATTTAGCTATAGCTCCCATATATGTAACACCCGATTTTTCTAAATAAAACAAGTAAGGAAAGTCTAAAGTCGGGCGGGGCCGACTATATCCTGCACCACTTTGTAGATCTAAATTTTCGATACCATATCACATCTGTCAAATGTGTTGGGGGCTATATATAAAGATTTGTCCCAAATATATACATTCAAATATCACTCGATCTGGACAGAATTTGATAGACTTCTACAAAATCTATAGACTCAAAATTTAAGTCGGCTAATGCACTAGGGTGGAACACAATGTTAGTAAAAAAATATGGGAAACATTTAAATCTGAAGCAATTTTAAGGAAACTTCGCAAAAGTTTATTTATGATTTATCGCTCGATATATATGTATTTAGGAAAATTAGAGTAATTTTTACAACTTTTCGACTAAGCAGTGGCGATTTTACAAGGAAAATGTTGGTTTTTTGACCATTTTTGTCAAAATCAGAAAAACATATATATGGGAGCTATATCTAAATCTAACCCGATTTCAACCAAATTTGGCACGCATAGCTACAATGCTAATTCTACTCCCTGTGCAAAATTTCAACTAAATCGGAGTTAAAAATTGGCCTCTGTGGTCATATGAGTGTAAATCGGGCGAAAGCTATGTATGGGAGATATATCTAAATCTGAACCGCTTTCAACCAAATTTGGCACGCCTAGCTACAATGCTAATTCTACTCCCTGTGCAAAATTTCAACTAAATCGGAGTTAAAAATTGGCCTCTGTGGTCATATGAGTGTAAATCGGGAGATAGCTATATATGGGAGATATATCTAAATCTGAACCGATTTCAACCAAATTTGGCACGCATAGCTACAATGCTAACTCTACTCCCTATGCAAAATTTCAACTAAATCGGAGTTAAAAATTGGCCTCTGTGGTCATATGAGTGTTCATCGGCCGAAAGCTATATATGGGAGCTATATCTAAATCTGAACCGATTTCAATAAAATTTGGCATACTTGACTACACTACTAATTGTACCCCTAGTGCAAAATTTCAACCTAATTGGGACACAACTCTAGCTTCTGGGACCGTATTAGTCCACATCGGGCGAAAGATATATATGGGAGCTATATCGAAATCTGAACCGATTTCAATAAAATTTGCACTCTTGACTCTAGTACTAATTGTTCTTCTTCTGCAAAATTGTAAGCAATTAGGGTAAAACTCTGGCTTTTGGGGCCATATAAGTCCATATCGGGCGAAATATATATATATGGGAGCTATATCTAAATCTGAACCGATTTCTTCCAAAATCAATAGGGTTCTATTCTGAGCCAAAGCACATACTTGTGCCAAATTTGAAGTCGATTGGACTAAAACTGCGACCTAGACTTTGATTACAAAAATGTGTTCACGGACAGACGGACATCGCTATATCGACTCAAGAGCCCACCCTGCCAAAGACACCATTTATCTCGTCTCCTTCTGGGTGTTGCAAGCATATGCACTAACTTAAATCTAACCCGATTTCAACCAAATTTGGCACGCATAGCTACAATGCTAATTCTACTCCCTGTGCAAAATTTCAACTAAATCGGGGTTAAAAATTGGCCTCTGTGGTCATATGAGTGTAAATCGGGCGAAAGCTATGTATGGGAGATATATCTAAATCTGAACCGCTTTCAACCAAATTTGGCACGCCTAGCTACAATGCTAATTCTACTCCCTGTGCAAAATTTCAACTAAATCGGAGTTAAAAATTGGCCTCTGTGGTCATATGAGTGTAAATCGGGAGATAGCTATATATGGGAGATATATCTAAATCTGAACCGATTTCAACCAAATTTGGCACGCATAGCTACAATGCTAACTCTACTCCCTATGCAAAATTTCAACTAAATCGGAGTTAAAAATTGGCCTCTGTGGTCATATGAGTGTTCATCGGCCGAAAGCTATATATGGGAGCTATATCTAAATCTGAACCGATTTCAATAAAATTTGGCATACTTGACTACACTACTAATTGTACCCCTAGTGCAAAATTTCAACCCAGAAGCTAGAGTTGTATCCCAAACAACTCTAGCTTCTGGGACCGTATTAGTCCATATCGGACGAAAGATATATATGGGAGCTATATTGAAATCTGAACCGATTTCATTAAATTTGCACTCTTGACTCTAGTACTAATGGTTCTTCTTCTGCAAAATTGTAAGCAAATTAGGGTAAAACTCTGGCTTTTGGGGCCATATAGGTCCATATCGGGCGAAATATATATATATATATATATATGGGAGCTATATCTAAATCTGAACCGATTTCTTCCAAAATCAATAGGGTTCTATTCTGAGCCAAAGCACATACTTGTGCCAAATTTGAAGTCGATTGGACTAAAACTGCGACCTAGACTTTGATTACAAAAATGTGTTCACGGACAGACGGACATCGCTATATCGACTCAAGAGCCCACCCTGCCAAAGACACCATGTGTCTATCTCGTCTCCTTCTGGGTGTTGCAAACATATGCACTAACTTATAATACCCTGTTCCACAGTGTGGAGCAGGGTATAATAAAACTCAATTGAACAAATAATACAATGTTTGTACTATAATTTTCTCGAAGAGGAGCGGAGCGTGGAGCGGAGCGGAGCGATTTTTTTCTCGGAGCGGAGCGGTTTTTTTTTTCTCCGGAGCGAAAAAAATGGACCGCTCCGGATCCCTGGCCATAACCGTGTTTCACAGATTCTCAATATGATAATAATTTTGGAGACAACACAACCAGCCGAAAGAACTCGATGAGAGGAGAATTGTAATGTCTGGATTTTGGTAGATAGGTTGCCGTTCGTTTTTTATGAGCCTTTTAGTTTTTTCGCGAAACTCGATGTTGAGCACTTGTTTTTGATTTTCTTCTATTTTTCGCATGGTCATAGCTCGAAAAATGCTGCGATTTTTTTGCAGTCTTCAACAAAGTTGTAGCTCGGCTAACAAAAATTCTTAATATATTAAGTCGGAAAATTTCATCTTCATCCTGAAAACTCCAAAAATGTCGAAAAAATTGCCACTTTTTCCAGCGATATTTTCTTTTTTTCATTTTTGGTGGAGGATATAGAAAAAGCATTCACATCCGACCCACCCTATACACCACCCTCGCCATTAACCACATTTATACAGACTGACACCAACCAGAATTTTCCTTTTTGTATTTATTTAACGCTAATGAGCTTCAGGCAAATAAGATTGTATTGTTTCAAAAATTGTATGAAATAAGTAAAACAGAAAAAAAAAAATAAATAAAAAGCAGAAAAAATCACTAGCAGAGCAAAAAAGATGCGACCGCTTCACTGGTTAACAAAAGGAAAATCTGAGAATCTTTTTAACCCACAAACACTTGCGTTTAATGTAATGTGTCACCAAACTGAACCTTTGCTATGTCACTCCACATTGTGTAAAGCGCAAATTTTAATATGGTAGTATTAGCCTTCGCTTTAGGGATGCCTAGTTCGAACGAATTTCGAAGTTCTAAAGGAACCTACAAAATGGTTTAAGTGAATCTTGGGACGCTGTGATCGGCTATATTTTTTACCACACGCAAAAAAATAATTCTTTCCTCCCAAACGAAATTTTGGACAAACAAAGTTCGTTTCCCATTTGCTTTTCGCTGTAAGGAAGTGTATTTGGAAGAAAATTATATACTTTTTGTGATAAACGTTTATTCTTTTCCAGGATGTAAAAACAATTTCATAAAGACTAGCTCAAAAAAACATTACTTTCTTGCTAATTGCATTGTCCCTCACATCTTTCTCACATCCACGAGGATTTTTAGTTCTTAACATCTTTTCCTGTAATACCAACAATGTAGAAGAAATTATACGATTTTATAAATTTTTAAATTTTTTTTTACCTTTCGCTTGGACGGAGAATCAAACCGCGGACCATGCACATTGTAAGCCAACACACTAACCACTGAGCTATGTACCTGTTATGGTCATCAATAGATAAATATCCATATAAGTTATATTTATATAGCATAGCTTGCGGCGCCCACGAACCGAATAAACAAAGTTTATTTAACAGAAACAAACATTTAGTTTGGCACCGTGGAGCAGTGGTAGCTACGTCCGACTCTCATGCCAAGGGTCGTGGGTTCGATCCCTGCTTCGGCCAAATTTTTTTTTTTTTGCTTTTGTTTTTTTTACATATATTCCAGATATATACGGAAGATTCCGAAAAAATGTTCAACATTATATTGTACTATATTAAATTTTGAACTGTAAAATGTGTCTTATTAAAGACCTAAAGTCAGAAAAGAACAGTGTTTGATATAAACGAAATGGACTGTGTTGTTATTTCAAAAATAAGTTTTTTTATTGAAAAAATAAAAATTTTGTAACAAACGAATTTTTTTGGTGATAAAAGTTTAAAATTTTCGAAGCAATTCAAAAAACTCTAACAAAAGAAAAACGTTTTCGGTACACGTTTTCCAAACGTTTTTTTTCTTTGCGTGCATATTTCCCCAAATTGAGCACACATCACGGTTGCCACAGTTGGTATAGTTCTACCAAAAATGAATCTACCATTTTTTACTGTTTGAGTGATTGGTAGAATTCTTCATGTTTTGGTAGATTTTCCAAAATATTCCTCTCCAATTATGAGGTACTTAAAAATTTTTCTGTAGAAATAAACTTTTGCAATAATTTTCTATTGAAATAAAATTTTTCCAAAAATTTTCTATGCACAGAAAAAAATTTCTGTAGTTAAACTAACGCTAAATTTAACTTATATTTTATTATTTTTATCGAAATTTTCCACAGCTTAATGAAATCTTACTTTTTTAAGTATGTCTCAAAAATTTTATGAACTAAATGTGAGTATAAAGTTTAATGACCGTACACATAAGTTCAATATGAACTAAAACAAATGAAAATTTTCGTACGATTCCCAAAAATAGTAAGAATGAACTACTGTATGGTTAAAATGGTCATGATTTGGCGCCAATGATTTTCTTCTTTACTTTTAGTTAATTTTTTCTTCTGTGAGATGATGTAATTTCGTGAACTGCAGTTAAAAAGTACAACAGGGCATTAAAATTTCCTGGTTTTAACAACGCCTTGTGGAAATCTCAAAATGTGGAGTAAAATTTAGTTCAATTTTCGTGCGTGGTAGTTCATTCTTCCTATAAAACAGTTCACTTTTTTTCGGTGTGGAAATTTTGCAAAAATTTGCTATAGAAAAAAAATTTGGAAAAATTTTCGACAGAAATGCAATTTTGCAAAAATGTGCTATAAAAATGAAATTTTGCAAAATTTTTCTATAGAAATAAAATTTTTGCAAAACTTTTCTATGGAAAAGAAATTTTTCCAAAATTTGCTATAGACATGAAATTTTGCAAAACTTTGCCATAGAAATAAAATATTGCAAAAATTTGCTATAGAAATAAAATTTGGAAAAAAATTGTATAGAAATAAAATTTTGCAAAAATTTGCTATAGAAAAAAAATAGACAAAATTTGCCATAGAAATTAAATTTTGCACGAATTTTTTATGGAATTCAAAGTTGTATAAAATTTTCTATAGAAATAAAATTTTGCAAAAATTTTCTATAGAAATAACATTTAGACAAATTTTGCTATAGAAATAAAAAATTTTCATTCGTTTTGTTTGTTATTGTTGGTTTCTCTTCAATCATTATTGTTGTTTTGGATTTCAGCTTAAAACCATGCATTGACTAACCTACAAGTGTAGCTTAACCAACAGAGGAAAATTTTGCAAAATTTTTCTATAGAAATAAAATTTTGCAAAAATTTTCTATGGAATTATAATCTGTATATAATTTTCTATAGAAATACAAGTTCTTATAGAAATAAAGCTGTGCAAAAATTTTCTGTAGAACAAATTTAGCCAAAATTTTGCTATAGAAATAAAATTTTTCTATAGAAATAAAATTATGCAAAAAATTTCTGCAGAAAAAATTTAGACAAAATTTGCTATAGAAATAAAAGTTTGCAAAAATTTTCTATAAAAATAAAATTTTACAAAAATTGTCGATAAAAATAAAATTTTGCAAAAATTTTCTATGTAATTAAAATTTGTATATAATTTTCTATAAAAATACAATTTCCTATAGAAATAAAATTTAAACAAAATTTGCTATAGAAATAAAATTTTGCAAAATTGTTCTATAGAAATAAAATTTTGCAAAAATTTTCCATAGAAATAAGATTTTGCAAAAATTTTCTGTAGACAAAAAATTTGACAAAATTTGCTATAGAAAAAAAAAATTGCAAAAATTTTCTATAAAAATATAATTTTACAAATATTTTCTATAAAAATAAAATTTTGCTAAAATTTACTATAAACATAATATTTTGCAAAAAATTTCTATGGAATTAAAATTTGTATACAATTTTCTATAAAAATACAATTTCCTATAGAAATTAAATAAAGACGAAATGTGCTATAGAAATAAAATTTTGCAAACTTTTCCTATAGAAATAAAATTTTGCAAAAATTTTCAGTAGATAGAATATTTAGACAAAATTTACTATAGAAATAAAATTTTGCAAAAATTTTCTATAAAAATAAAATTAAAAAAAAAAATTCTATAAAAATAAAATTTTGCGAAAATTTTCTATGTAATTAAAATTTGTATATAATTTTCTATAAAAATACAATTTCCTATAGAAATAAAATTTAAACAAAATTTCCTATAGAAATAAAATTTTGCAAAATTGTTCTATAGAAATAAAATTTTGCAAAAATTTTCCATAGAAATAAGATTTAGCAAAAATTTTCTGTAGACAAAAATTTTGACAAAATTTGCTATAGAAATAAAATTTTGAAAAAATTTTCTATAAACATAAAATTTTACAAAATTTTTCTATAAAAATAAAATTTTGCTAAAATTTTTTATAAAAATAAAATTTTGCAAAAATTTTCTATGTAATTAAAATTTGTATATAATTTTCTATAAAAATACAATTTCCTATAGAAATAAAATTTTGCAAAATTGTTCTATAGAAATAAAATTTTGCAAAATTGTTCTATAGAAATAAAATTTTGCAAACATGTTCTATAGAAAAAAATTTAGACAAAATTTTCTTGTTCTCAGACCTCAAAAGGATGCTCGCAGGGAAAAAATTTGGCTGCAATGAAGAGGTGATCGCCGAAACTGAGGCCTATTTGAGGCAAAACCGAAGGAGTACTACCAAAATGATATCAAAAAATTGGAAGGTCGTTATAATCGTTGTATCGCATCGCTCTTGAATAATAAAAACGAATTTTGACAAAAAAAAGTGTTTTTCTTTGTTAGACCGGGGACTTATCAGCCAACCTCTTATAGGCCAAATAGCGCTGATTTTCGTAAGGCCATTTGGTCACAATTCAAAAATAAAATTTTCAGAATAAGCTCATATAGCTCTTGAAGTAATTGAGGTAGGTTTTCAAAACGACAAGTTTTGTTCCACATGCTGTTAGCACAAATAAAAACATAAGAAAAATAAAAGTTTTTAACATTAGGTTTATTTCGGTAGTGAAAGGTTTAATAATTCTTTACTGTATGAAATTTTGTCGAAAATTCACTTCTATAGGAAGTTTTGTCAAAATTTCATTTCTATATTTCATTTCTATAATTTTTCTCAAAATTTCATTTCTATAGGAAATTTTGTTAAAATTTCTTTCCTATGGGAAATTTTTTATATATTTCTTTTCTATGGGAAATTGTATGAAAATTTCATTTCTATAGAAAATTTTGCTAAAATTTTTTATAAAAATAAAATTTTGCAAAAATTTTCTATGTAATTAAAATTTGTATATAATTTTCTATAAAAATTCAATTTCCTATAGAAATAAAATTTTGCAAAATTGTTCTATAGAAATAAGATTTTGCAAAATTGTTCTATAGAAATAAAATTTTGCGAAAATGTTTTATAGAAAAAAATTTAGACAAAATTTTCTATAAGAAAAAAATTTGCAAAAAATTTCTAAAAAATACAATTTCCTATAGAAATAAAATATAGACGAAATGTGCTATAGAAATAAAATTTTGCAAACGTTTCCTATAGAAAAAAATTTTTGCAAAAATTTTCAGTAGATAGAATATTTAGACAAAATTTACTATAGAAATAAAATTTTGCAAAATTTTTCTATAGAAATAAACTTTTATAAAAAAATTCTATAAAAAAAAATTTGCAAAAATTTTCTATGTAATTAAAATTTGTATACAATTTTCTATAAAAATACAATTTCCTATAGAAATAAAATTTAAACAAAATTTGCTATAGAAATAAAATTTTGCAAAATTGTTCTATAGAAATAAAATTTTGCAAAAAATTTTCTATAGAAAAAATTTAGACAAAATTTTCTGTAAGAAAAAAATTTGCAAAAATTTTCTATGGAAATAGAATTTAGACAAAATTTCCTACAGAAATAAAATTTAGCAAAATTTGTTTTTTTAGTGGGTTCAGTTGTTATTGTTTTGATTTCAGCTTAAAACCATGCATAAACATAGGTACACTGGAAGTAGAGGAGGAATGTGGGAGTTCCGAAACGACCTCTCATCTAACCATCTTGCATTTGGACTATACCCTAATGAATTTGACAAACATGTTTTTTCCTCTGTTGGTTAAACTACTCTTGTAATTTGGTCAACGCATGATTTTAATCTGAAAACAAAACTATAACGAAATACAATTGTGTCAAAATTTTCTATAAAAATAAAAAAGTTGACCAAATTTTCTGTAGAAATAAAGATTTTAAAAATTTTTCTATAGAAATAAAATTTTGACACATATGTTTATTTTTATAAAAATAAAATGATGACTAAATTTTCTATAAAGCTAATATCTTTAATAAAAATTTTAATTTTCGTTTTAGGTCATTCAATCAAACTTTGTCGGTAAGTTATCTCTTTTTGTATAAGTTTATTTTATTTTCATTCTCTTGTTAGTGCAAGTTAAAAATATTTAAAATATCGACGCATTTACAATTCAAGGGATATTAATGCACCCAAATAAATTTCGCTATTAGGAGTGATCACAAAATAATAAATAAACTTCGAAAATAAATATACTCTTAAAATGCCCTTGGCGCAAAAGTCCAACTGATTAAGATATGGAGATTTTGGCAGATGCTATCTTTCAGAGAACGGCTGCGATCTACCGCAACCGACCAGTGTATTTAGTAAACACCAACATTTGGAATCTTAAAACACCAATTGGTAAAAAAAATTTCAACCACCAATATCCAATGCAACCGACGACTGTCGGTGTTTGTTAGTATGAGTGTTGGTCTCTCGAAAACACCATAGTAAAGCAATCACACAAATTGGTTACCCATATCTCAGCAGTTTGGTATTCTCTTATTTGGTACTCTCAATTCTCTTGAGCTAATGCCAACTGCTAGTAATTGTTGTTGGGTGCAATCACACTTAAGTGCCAACCTCGTTTTTTGTTTACCGAGCGTTGTTACGATGTCGATTGGTTTAAGATTGCAAGACACTGCATACGAACATTGTTATATACTAGTGGTGTTTTTATTCTCGCATTTGTATCGATGTAAAAGATCGCATGGTAATTGGTGTCTTGCTCACTGCCACCGACATTTTGTGGGTAAGATTGCGATACGAAAAAAAGCCACCGGTTGCAGTTCTCTGCTATCTTTAGGGCAGTTTCTCGATAATATTCGGCATTTATTTTGATCCCACGGTCGATGAATATGAGCGAGAGACGTTCATCGGCCATAGTGCCCATGGTTGTCAATCGTAGGTGTACATTTTCAGCTGACCTCCTTTTTTCACAATCTGCCCTATTTGAAATTGCTTCTCATCGCAGAAACCCTCATATGGTAACTGGCTACTTTCCAGTCTAACTTTTTGTAGTGAGCTCCTGCATTTTTTGAAACTTTAATGGCTATAGTCCAAGCTAATTTATCAATATGTGTTGCATCCATTCTCGCGTAGAATTCGATCAAATTTGGCCTTCTGAACTTTTTGGACCATTTCTGGTGTTGTTACTATTTCGTCCACTTGCTTTGTTCAACCAGAGAAGGAATATGATAACCTCAAACATGTTTCAAGGGCAAAATGTTATTTTTGGATGGTGATCATGTAACGTGTTCGCAGCAACCATGTTATTTTCTTGGAAATTATGTTTCTGTTTTCGGTAAGCATGTTATGTTTGGCGAGAAAACAACATTTTTGCGATAAACATGTTACATACATGGTCACCATCCAAAAATAACATTTTGCTCTTGAAACATGTTTGAGGTGATCATATTCCTTCTCTGGGTGTTCGACCACTTTTTGGAAGCAACGGTACGAGTTCACATTCAAAGACAAATCGATAGGTCGGTGCGGAGGGCCATAGACAAAAAATACAAAAAATTACTCCTATTCCGATATGAAAAGATTTATATGATTTTTCGATACCGTAAGACTCATGCAAAACGATAATGCACGCCCTTTGGAAAAATAACGAATCGAATCGAATTACAAAAATGGTAAAAAGTGGTACATGTTCCAACAGGACTGGTCCGCTCCCATGGTATCCAATCCAAGTAGTTTTTACCAAAACAATATAAGGATATTTTTGACATCTCTATTCCTTCGAAAATTTGCTGCAAATGTTTCAGCTAAATTGAAACCACAACAAAACAAACAAAAGTGAAATTGTAAACCTATTCTTCCATTGTTTAATGCGAAACAACCATGAGCTTTTTTGCCAAAAAAAAAATCTAATTTACCACTAAAAAGAGGAAAAAAGGATTAAACAAAACATAAGGACATACATTGCTTAGAATTCTCTTTCGTTTTTGTCCTGTGACTTAAGGCAAACAAGACTTTTACAGCAACCAACCAGATGTGCTTTCATCTGTAAAGAGGGCTTTCTAAGTAGGATATTTGTTGTTGTCAAAGCCCTCTTAGAAGAAATTAAAAACAAAAACCGAGTCCAAAACGCTTTTTATAGAAAACAAAAATTGTTGGAAAATTAGTTGGAAAACATATTACCAGAGAGCGGTTTTGTCCAACCAAAAATTTTAAATTACCTTGGAAAATGTTATCGCATAAAAGTCTTATCATTGTGGCTTTCACATTTAGGGTTAATGTTTTGTTAATGGTTTGAAGAGGCTACATATTGCCTAGAACTGTCTTCGTGGTAATGTGGTAATGAGCCAAATAAATCCATATGTGTCATTACGATGGAGTAACTGTAAACTAAATATGAGCTCTACTATATATTTGTCATTGAGCTTAACATGGAATCGGGCAGCACTCAGTGGTAAGAGAGAAGTTCACCACTGTGGTATCACAATGGACTGAATAGTCTAAGTGAGCCTGATACATCGGGCTGCCACATAACCTAACCTAACCTACTATATATTTAACATATTTTGTGATGATCATTATATTTACTGCGTTTTACTGAACCACTTCAATTAATAAGTAAACCATCATCATGACTTATGCGTTGAGGGTTAAGTTTCAAAATTCATTTTTTTTCCATGCACAGTGATTACAGAAATGATAATTCCACAAACTGGCTAAATATATTTAGGTTGGCTGATAAGTCCCCGGTCATAGATGGCGTCGCTACACTCTTAGAAAAATATGTTTTTCATATGTTCCGATATAAACAAAGTGTGTTTCGGGCACAATTTTAAACCACAATATATTTAAGTGCAAATATGTAATGTTCCTAAACTAACACTAAATGTTTGGGACATCTATTTTAATATGTTAGAATATATTATGTTTGGGGCATAAATGTTTCATAAAAATCATATGTGTGAATGCAAACATATATAAATTTACAAATTTCGACTAAACATACATATGTTGTGATATTTTATCCAAAGCGACAGAGAGAGTATAGAGAAAGAAATAGAGATGGAAACCGGGAGAGTTGACGAAAGATATCAACATAACACAGCGAAAGAATCCAAAGAGAGAAATTTTTGTGAAACTGCTTGTATGTTGTTTCGGAAAACTGTTTTATGATAAGGCCAAAAATTTGATATGCTTAAGTCTAAATATTATTTAATTTGAATAAAGAGAATGGACATTCGGAACCAAGAGAATAGACATTTGAAAAAAAGCATGTGTTTTCGCCTTGAGAGCAGCATTTTATGTATGTGTGGACATGTGTTTTGTTTATCATTTTGGCATTATGGGAACAATTTTTTTCTTGGTGCGTTAAAAGAAATCAGGGGTCTTCATAAAAATAACGAAAGGGCACTATACTCTTTTTAGAGTTGGGACAGTAAAATGAAATAAGGAGGAAATAGTGAAAAATTACACAGTAAAATGTATAAAAACAAAGTTTAGTTCCTCTTTATTAATAAGTAGTCCCAGAGGAGTTGACGGACACCTTCAAATATAAAAGCGGGCATTAAGTTCGAGTTTTGCAGCTAAAACAATTTAAAAAGTTTATTTTCTTTAAAATGAATTATTAATGAAAAATAAAAGACATTTTAGAGCGATGGTGTTAAATGCTAATAAAAAACTGTTCAAACCTAAATAAATTTATGTTTATATTATAAAATTATTTATGTATGTTTACACTCGACTCCATGTTCTTGTTTTGTTAGAGTTTTTGAATTCCTTCCAAATTTTAAAGTTTTGTACCAAAAACAGTTTTTTGTTACAAAATTGTTATTTTTGCAATAAAAAAAATAATATTTTATCAAAAAATCAGTCAATTTCGTTTATATCAAGCACTGTTAATGACTATAAATCTTTAATAACCCACATTTCGAAGTTTCATTATAAAAATTTAATATAGTATAAATATAAATGTGTAAATTAAAAAAAAAGTGTTCGGTCGGAGCAGGGATTGAACCCACAACCCTTTGCATGCAAGGCAGACATGCTAACCACTGCTCCACGTGGCAAACAAATGTATGTTTCTGTTAAATAATGTTATGTTTGCATGGGCTCGTGGGCGCTGCAAACTATGCTATATAAATGTAACTTATAACGATAATTATCTGCTGGTGACCATGACAGCTACGTAGCCCAGTGGATAGTGTGTTGGCTTACAAACTGTATGGTACTCGGTTCGATTCTCCGTGCAGGCGAAAGGTAAAATTTAAAAAAATTATAAAAGTGAATAATTTCTTCAACATTATTTGTATTACAGAAAAAGGTGTCAAGAATTAAAATATTTCGTGGAAGTGAAAATAACGAGTATGTTAGGGAATGAGCACAATCGTCTTTGGGAAAAATTCTTCCAAGTATATAATATTTTTGGGCTCAAAATGCTTCCAAACATATAATATGTTCACATAAAACAAACATATTAATGTTTCGGCAGTATCCAATAATATATGTGCTTCCTGCAAAATATGTTTGGAACATATGTTAAAGAAGCGATTTTTTTTGAGGGTGTAGTACTAAATGCATATTATTTTTATATAGTACCAACCTTCAAATGATTCGTGTCAAAATTTGACGTCTGTAAGTCAATTAGTTTGTGAGATAGAGCGTCTTTTGTGAAGCAACTTTTGTTATTGTGAAAAAAATGGAAAAAAAGAAATTTCGTGTTTTGATAAAATACTGTTTTCTGAAGGGAAAAAATAGTGTGGAAGCAAAAACTTGGCTTGAAAATGAGTTTCCGGACTCTGCCCCAGGGAAATCAACAATAATTGATTGGTATGCAAAATTCAAGCATGGTGAAATGAGCACGGAGGACGGTGAACGCCCGAAAGAGGTGGTTACCGACGAAAACATCAAAAAAATCCACAAAATGATTTTGAATGACCGTAAAATGAAGTTGATCGAGATAGCAGAGGCCTTAAAGATATAAAAGGAACGTGTTGGTCATACCATTCATCAATATTTGGATATGCGTAAGCTCTGTGCAAAATGGGTGCCCCGCGAGCTCACATTTGACCAAAAACAACAACGTGTTGATGATTCTGAGCGGTGTTTGCAGCTGTTAACCCGTAATACAACCGAGTTTTTCCGTCGATATGTGACAATGGATGAAACATGGCTCCATCAATAAACTCATGAGTCCAATCGACTGTCGGCTGAGTGAACAGCGACCGGTGAACCGTCTCCGAAGCGTGGAAAGACTCAAAAGTCCGCTGGCAAAATAATGGCATCTGTTTTTGGGATGCGCATGGAATATTTTTTATCGACTATCTTGAGAAGGGAAAAACCATCAACAGTGACTATTATATGGCGTTATTGGAGCGTTTGAAGGACGAAATCGCGGCAAAACGGCCCCATATGAAGAAGAAAAAAGTGTTGTTCCACCAAGACAACGGACCGTGTCACAAGTCATTGAGAACGATGGCAAAAATTCATGAATTGGGCTTCGAATTGCTTCCCCACCCACCCGTATTCTCCAGATCTGGCCCCAGCGACTTTTTCTTGTTCTCAGACCTCAAAACGATGCTCGCAGGGAAAAAATTTGGCTGCAATGAAGAGGTGATCGCAGAAACTGAGGCCTATTTTGAGGCAAAACCGAAGGAGTTCTACCAAAATTGTAAAAAATTGGAAGGTCGTTATAATCGTTGTATCGCATCGCTCTTGAAGGGAACTATGTTGAATAATAAAAACGAATTTTGACAATTTCTTTGTTAGACCGGGGACTTATCAGCCAACCTGTTATAGACCAAATAGCGCTAATTTTCGTAAGGCCATTTGGTCACAATTCAGAAATCAAATTTTCAGAAGAAGCTCATATAGCTCTTGAAGTAATTGAGGTAGGTTTTCAAAATGACAATTTTTGTTCTACATGCTGTTAGCACAAATAAAAACAGAAGAAAAATAAAAGTTTTTAACATTAGGTTTGTTTCGGTAGTGAAAGGTTTAATAATTCTTTACTGTAGGTAATTTTGTCAAAATTTCACTTCTATAGGAAGTTTTGTAAAAATTTCATTTCTATAGAAATTTTTCTCAAAATTTCATTTCTATAGGAAATTTTGTTAATTTCTTTCCTATGGGAAATTTTGTCAATATTTCGTTTTTATAGGAAATTTTGTCAAAATTTCATTTCTATAGAAAATTTTGTCTATACGAAATTTTGTCAAAATTTTCGATAAAAAATTTTGACAAAATTTTATTTTCTATAGGAAATTTTGTAAAAAATTCATTTCGATAGAAATTTTTGTCAAAATTTAATTTCTATGGGAAGTTTTGTCAAAATTTCATTTCTATACGAAATTTCGTTAAAATTTCTTTTCTAAAGGAAATTTTGTCAATATTTCATTTCTATAAGAAATTTTGTTAGTATTTCATTTCTTTACGAAATGTTATCAAAAAATTTTTGCTACAGGAAATTTTATGAATTTAAATTTCTGTAGGAAAGTTTCTCAAAATTTCATTTTGTTATAAGAAATTTTCTCAAAATTTCTTACATTTATGCAAAATTTCATTTCTATAAGCAATTTTGTGCAAAATGTTGATCATGGATCGGAAAAAGGAAGAGCTATGTCTGGGATATACGACAGGTGGAGTGGGACTTCTAATTTGAGTGTTTCCATAGTTCTTGTTTAAATTTTTACATTTTACTCAATGCCTCCATCTTGAACTTAGTATTTTTTTCCTTCAAACTACAGAATTTTCTTTAACAAGTGAAAAAAAAAATTAATCATGTCTAATAAATTTTGTAATACTGTTTAGTTAAAATGTTCTTAAAATAAATTTTCTAAAATTTTTCTTCATGGTACGTTCACTGTTTTTCAGTGTATAAGCGCTATCCACATACAACCCAGCAAAAAAGAGCTTCCAAAAATGTATTTTGGATCCCCAATTTGTGATCCGGAAGTAGCGCAAACTTGGATGAATTTTACATGGGAAGATCTATGACAAGCCCATTGAAAAACTTCGCTTCGCAAATTGAAAAAAACTTCGCTTTCACCGGGGGTTGGTCTGTTGGCACCATAACAGAACGCCTTAGCATACTCAGCCACAAGCGCCATTGAACACGATGCATCAAAACGACTATTCAAATGTTTGTGATATGAGACCGCATTACATCAACTAGTCAGCTTTATTGAAAGCTCACTATCTGTCAAAGAATACACAATCGTGGCGTTTCTAGACATCGAAGGGGCGTTCAATAATGTCCATCCGAGCTCGATATTAAATGGACTGACAACTCTGAATGTTGATCCTTGTATACTTAGGCTGTTAGACGAACTGCTAATGAAGAGACGTATTTCAGCCACACTAGGACAAGCAAACATACAAAGGTATGTGAACAGAGGCACTCCCCAAGGAGGAGTTCTATCACCTTTTCTTTGGAATGTTGCTATAAATAACCTTCTGGTTACCCTAGAAAAAGAAAGGATAAAAGTGGTGGCATACGCAGATGATGTGGCTCGGGCAGTCAGGGGAAAATTCCCATCCACAATCAGATATATTATTCGGAGGGCCCTCCGGATGACTGAGAAATGGGCGAAAGACAATGGTTTTGGGGTAAATCCAGCAAAGACAGAATTAGTCATGTACTGCAAAGATCGCAAAACTCCCACGGTTAGGCCTATTTCCTTAGGGGGTTTTGAAATTCCCTTTGTTGAGTGTGCAAAATACCTTGGCGTTATTTTGGAGAGGAAGCTGAACTTTAAGCTTAATATTGATGAAAGGGCGAGAAAAGCAACGGTTGCTTTGTACTCGTGCAAAAAGGCAATAGGAAAAAAGTGGGGACTAAAATCAAAAATTGTGCATTGGCTATACACGGCAGTGGTTAGACCTATAATGCTATATGGTGTTGTAGTCTGGTGGCCGGCACTTCAGAAACCGACTTGTTTAGATAAAGTTCAGCGTATGGCGTGTTTGTGTATTTCAGGCGCATTCAGCAAGACAGGAACAAATTCCCTTAATGTCATGCTGCATCTATTGCCTTTAGACATTTTGGCCAAACAGTCAGCTGCAACAACGGCTGTGCGGTTGCGCGAGCTATCGCTGTGGTCGGAAAAAAGTTACGGTCACAGTTCGGTCCTCAAAATAATGCCAGATGTGCCTAACGTAGTGGATTACACTTTGGCGAATCCACTTTTCGACAAAAAGTTTGAGACTCTAATCCCCAACAGTAAGGCGTGGGGCACACAGACCCCGGGGAATAAAGAAAATATAGATTTCTACACTGATGGCTCCAAATTGGATGGACGAGTGGGGTTCGGAGTATATTCTAAAGATCTTGAACTTCGAATAGCGAAAAGATTACCTAATCGCTGTAGTGTTTTTCAGGCTGAAATATTAGCAATAAGAGAGGTGTCGAATTGGCTGAGAAGTAATGTTCCAAAAAATGTGGACATTAATATATACTCAGACAGTCAACCTGCAATAAAATCATTGGACTCTGTGTTCCTCAACTCGAAAACGGCCATCGACCGCCGCAAATCTCTCAATGCGATGGCTGACCAGCACAATATTCACCTAATATGGGTGCCTGGCCATAGGAACATACCGGGGAACTGCGAAGTGGATGAGTTGGCAAGGCTAGGGACTACCTTACATATTCCAGGGGAACTAGAATTTGTTGGTATGCCCCTAGCTACCTGCAAGCTCATGCTGCGTGAGAAGGCTGTTATGATGGCAAATGTTCGATGGGAGAATTGCTAGGGTTGTAACGACACCAAGCAAATATGGCCCCATTTCAACTTAAACCGCACACTAGATATGCTAATGTTCTCGAGACGTCAGATATCACTCCTGATATCTGCTATAACGGGTCGCTGCCTGATAGGCGATTTTGCAAAAACTATTGGCGCGAAGTATAATGACTATTGTATGAGCTGTCATGATACGGAGGGAAAAGAATCAATTAAACACCTCTTGTGTGAGTGTCCTGCATTTTGTGTAAAGCGCAAGCAACTTTTAGGAGCATATAGCTTCATATTACTGGCGGATCTGGAAAACGTTAACTTAAGCAGTCTGCTAATGTTTTTGGAACAATCTGGTTGGTTCAACAAAGAAAAATAATCAGGAAGGTTCAGCGGTTAAAACTAGAAGTGCCCATATGTAATAGGTACTTTTAGTTAATGTGGTATCACAATGGACTGAATAGTCTAAGTGAGCCTGAATCTTAATCGGGCTGCCACTTTAACCTAACCTAACCTTGTGATATGAACCTAATATGACACCACGGCAGGACATTCTAACTACTTCCTGAGATGTTATTTATTATTATGAATGAAAAAATAAAGAACGATGGTTCAAATCGCACCACCGGCAATTTTTTATTAAATATTTTTCTAAAAAAATATATATTTTTTTATGTTATATATCGTTTTTATTTTGATTTTTCATTTTTCATTTAAAATCAACAAAAAATTAAAAATTATCGTAATTTGCAAAATCTTCTCAAAAGCACTTACATGGAGTGAAAAAGTCAAGCGGTACGGGTTCAAATCCCAGCGGGGATGTCCAAGTCCAAAAGGATTGCAGCGGAAGTGAAAAAAATCCCGATAGGAAATCCCGGAATACGCTTTAAAAGAAATGTTTGTGGACTTGTCCAAAAGGACTGCATCGGAAGTGGAAAAAACTGGACGGGAGATTCCGGGATGCGCTTTAAAAGAACAGTTTGTGGAACAACTTCCAGTAGGATTTATTCACTCAATTGCTTATAACTTTGTCATTTTTCGGTCGATTTTCTTCTAGTTGGTTTTTTCAATGGTTTATACTATTCCGGCGGCACAGAGTCTTTGTAAAATACGATTTTTTTTTTGAAAATTCTCCCTCGATACACTGAAAAAAAAGCATACTCGGTTCCAAAGATTTTGTCTTAACTTTAAAAAATTTGGTATTGATTCCGAGCCAAAGAAGCGGAGATTACAAGTAAGGACACTTTTAAGACACAATTCTCTTTCAAATTTAGGTTTTGTGTACTTGCTTCTAGGAAGCAAAATTTAATATTTCGCTTTCTCAGCTTTTTTTCTTCATATGCTATTAAAGTCCTTTAAAAACGAGTTAACGGCAACTTTATTTTCCAAATTAGGACTCGACTTCCAGTAGAAATTATGCTATGTTTGAAGTAAAAAACTTCTTTAAAATAAAGTTTTGAAAAACATGTCCTATATTTGAACGATTTTTTGCTTTGTAGTCATGATGCAAAAAGACAACAAATTTAAAGACAATTTCATTAAATTTAAAGAATTTTTCTGAATTATTAAAGTCAAGTTGACCTTAGCCTATAAATTTTTTCTTTCATGTTAAGACACATATTTTTAAGTCAAATCACTTAATTATAAGGACAATACGACTTCATTGAAAAGTTTATCGACTTTTGGACAAGGAAAATAACTCTATTTTAGAGAAATGCGTCTTCTATACTAAGCAAAATTTGTATTCGTATTTTAAAGACATGAAATTTTTGACCTCACGACAATATTTTTTTCAGTGTACGTTTGTTCGTTATCTCAATACTTTGCGTTCAAGTACCAAAAACGATATAATCGGACATTTTTTGCTCGAGATATAAATTTTAGTGAAAAAACTAAAAAACTTAAAATAACGGGATATCTCAAAAACTGTTCCATAAAAAAATTTTAACCTCCATTTTCGAGTTTAGCAGATCAAAATACATAAGAAAAGTTACCTCTCATCAAATTTACATTTTCAGTGTAAACTAGTGTTATTTCTTTAAAGTAAATATGTCTTTCTTTATTTTAAGAATATACAACTTTAAATTTAAAGAAAACATTTTTCAAGCAAATATCATTCATTTTCTTTTTATTACAATTTCCTGTGTCCTAAAATTTAGTGTAGTTTACGTATTGTCTGATGCGTATATCCCGAACTACGCATCAGTTGTCAATCCCGCAGTGCACACTCAATATTTTCAAGGCGGGATGAAATTTTGCAATTTGCTCTATCTTCAGCTAACCCATTGCAATCGAAAACACTGTTTTCAAACTTTTTTTGCAATGAAAAATTAATGGAAACAGTGCTCCTGTTACACTGTTACACTAGTTACTGCATTAACTCAAATGCCTTGCATATGAAAATTTCGTAATTAATTTGTCACCGAATACAGATTTTGGCTTTTTGAATTTCTGGGTGGTTTATACTAAAGTTAGCAGGATAATTAGATTGTTAACACTTTCGACATTTAGCCTAGCGTTAACAACCCATCTAAACCGCATTCCAAATCTCAAGAGGTGGCAAATGGTTCTTTTTTCTGCATTTTTTCCCAAAATATCCATATGAAAATAATTTGAGTTTTCGGTTGATGGTAAAACCAAAACCAAATTCAATTTTGTATTTATCCCATAATGGGGTTGGTTAAGGGCTTCATTCCTTTAGTGCTTGTAAAACATGAACATATTTCGTATATTTACTTAAATGCCTCGAAGGCATTACAGTTAATTGGAGTTAAGAACACAAACTGAAATTCAATACAGTTGCCTGTGTTGCTGATGTGTTGTATGTGTGCTGATGTGTTGTTTGTGTTTGGGTGTGGTAAGGATATTTGTACTTTCGATAGAGAAAATCATCAATTTAGCCATTGGCTCATGTCTAAGAAAACCAATGGAGAGGTATGTTCTGTTATCTTGCAACATTTTCGTTGTGATGTTCACTTTATGTTATCCAACTTTGGTTGCGAATTTTTGAGGATGCTCGTTAAGGGTATTCAATTTATCCTTGCAATTGAAATCGATAAAAACGAAGAATATTTTATATTAAAAAAATTTAATCACATTCATCTCCTTTTGAAATATTGGACAATAGTGTTAGCGTATCCGTCCGATGTATCATAGCATTTTTCGGAAAATGTTCACCTATAGCAGTTTAATGTTACAAGAATTTCTTGTTCTTCACCGATTCACTTTTGTCTTTAAGTATATTCAAAAAAATCATTGTTGTTGTTTTTTTGATTTCAGCTTAAAACCATGCATTGACTAAACTACAGGTGTAGCTTAACCATCAGAGGAAAATAATGTTTGTCAAATTTATTGGGGCAAAGCCCTATAGACTGCAAGATGGTTGGATGGACGCACGTTTCGGAATTACCACATTCCTCATCAGCATCCTCTTCTTGCAGCAAAACTATCAACCAATTATCAGAATAAATTAAGGCAGATCATTAAACCCAAAAAAATTTGTAAAGCGGTTCACATTTAAATACATGTATATATAGCATCATATTTGAAGGATTTGAGATTGTAGCGAAAATGTAGATCGACAGAGTGGTAGATCTTTAGATTTCCCTCACTTGATTTTAATAATGTAGTTCTTACTTTTCAAATATCAAAGAATAGTAGTTTCAGGTGCTCGTCGGTATCTGCAGTTTTTATTTAAGTCTAGCTGGCACTTCTCAACCTATGTATCGGTAAATGTCAAACATTTGTCCTCCTCCTTTATGGCCATGAGACAAGTAATCCCCACTCGCTTTCCACCGAATTTCTTGATTTCGGAGAAATCATTTCAAAATTAAATAAATTAACTTTACATTAAATATAGCAACTAATGTAATTACCACCTAGAGGCCAATGCTCTTTTATCTGGCCTTTATTGATGTTGACCTTCACTACGAAAAGTGCATGTGTTGGCGTCCGTCATCAATGCATACAAATTAAAAATAAATACTTGGTGCAATTAAAGATTGCTTCGTTATATCCGCGTGTTTTTATCATAGCATCCAATGTAAATAATATTATATGTGTTGTTTTCACTGCAAAAAGTAAACATTTCTGTATTCTGGAATAACAGAGTTAAAATAAATTCCGGCTATCAATTCTGTTATTAACTTAACGACACAATGTGGGAATATTATTTATTTTTTTCAATGATTTTTTATAACATAGGAAATTAAACACGAGTGGACGTGGGGACAGATATTTGAATTGAAACCATAAAATAATGCTGTACCATTTGCAATATTTCATTCTTCTAGAATCTGCTCAAACTTCATATTCCATGAAGATAAAAAAACAAAAATAAAACGAGAGTGGAACTTTAGGAAAATGTAGTGGGTGTGAAAACTAGTAATACGAAATTGACAACAGATGGTGTAGTTCGGCATATAGGCATCAGACAATATTGAAGTTATTTTCCTGCAATGTGTTCAATCCCAGTTTCGATCAAACAACAAAAAATTTTTCAGCTTTGGAACTATCGGAAATATCACCAGCACTACCGAGAGGGAATAATCCTCGCAGTAATGCTGGTGCTATTTCCGAGTGTTTCAAAGCTTCTCCAAGTGGTTTCACTGCAACATGGATCACCGTTCGTACTCGGCTATAAACAGGAGGGTCCTTCTCATTGAACAAAACATAGAATCGGGCAACTCTCAGTAATAGAAGAGCAGTTCCCCACCTGTGGTACCACAAATAGACAACAAAGTCTATGCGAACCTGGGTTTCCACCAGGGATGATAAATGATGTTGACGAAAAAGTACTAAAAATGTATTAAAAATGTACTTTTCGAAGCCTAACATCTTTTGGCTTCGAAAAGTACATTTTTAATACATTTTTTCGTTAACATATATTACATAATATCAAATTTAAAGACTTTTGTAAAAGTATACGTATATTTAAATGTGGATCGATTTCATTTTTTTTTAGATTTTCTGTTGAAAATTTTGTCAAAATTTTATCTGTGCAGAAAATTTTAAAAAAATTTTATTTCTGCGAAAGTGTTGTAAAGATTTTACTTCTATAGTCAAAATTTTATTTCTAGAGAAAATTTTGTCAAAATTTTATTTCCATAGAAAATTTTGTCAAAATTTTATGTCCATAGAAAATTTTATCAAAATTTTATGTCCATAGAAAATTTTGTCAAAATTTTATGTCCATAGAAAATTTTGTCTACATTTTATTTCAATAGAAAATTTTGTCAACATTTTTTTTTGTATATAATTTTTTTTGAAAATTTTATTTCCATAGAAAATTTTGTCAAAATTTTATTTCTACAGAAAATTTTGTCAAAATTTTATTTCTATAGAAAATTTTGTCAAAATTTTATTTCCATCGAAAATTTTGTCAAAATTTTATTTCTATAGAAAATTTTGTCAAAAGTTTATTAGTTATGAAGAATTACCTCTTTGCAAAATCTACCAAAATCACGAATTCTACCAATCTACAAAACAGTAAAAAATGTACTATTTTTTGTAGAATTCTATCAACTGTGGCAACCGGCTCATTTTTGTCAAAATTTCATTTCCATAGAAAATTTTGTCAAAATTTTATTTCCATAGAAAATATTGTCAAAATTTTATATCCATAAAAAATGTTGTCAACATTTTATTTCCATAGAAAATGTTGTCCAATTTTTCTCAAAATGTTATTCCTATAAGAAAAATTTTATTCTTATAGAAAATTTTTTCAACAATTTATTTCTACAGACATTTTTGTTAAAAATTTTTTTTCCATAGAAAGTTTTCTCAAAATTTTATTTCCATAGAAAATTTTGTTAAAATTTTATTTCCGTTGAAAATTTTGTCCAATTTTTATTCTATAGAAAATTTTGTCAAAATTTCATGTCTATAGAAAATTTTGTCAACATTTTTTTTCCATAGAAAATTTTGTCAACATTTTATTTCCATAGAAAATGTTGGCCGATTTCTATTCTATAGGAAATTTTGTCAAAATTTTATTTCTATAGGAAAAGTTTTATTCTAATAGAAAATTTTGTCAACACTTTCTTTGTCAACACCTTTGTCAACGTTTCTACACAAAAATTTTGTCAACATTTTATTTCCATAGAAAATTTTATAATAAATTATTTCTATAGAAAATTTCGTCAAATTTTATTTCCATAGAAAATTTTGTCAAAACTTTTTTCCATAGAAAATTTTGTCAAAATTTTATTTCTATAGAAAATTTTGGCAACATTTATTTCTATGTCTATAGAAAATTCTGTAATTTTTTTTGGTATAGAAAATTTTTTGAAAACTTTATTTCCATATTTTATTTCTATAGAAAATTTTGTCAAAATTTTATTTCCATAGAAAATTGTGTCAACTTTTTTTTTCATAGAAAATTTTTTCAAAATTTTATTTCTTTATTGTTGTTTTTGATCTCAGCTTAAAACCATGCATTAACTAAACTACAAGTGTAGCTTAACCAACAGAGGAAAAGTATATTCCATAGAAAATTTTGTCAACATTTTATATCCGTAGAAAATTTTGTCAACATTTTATATCCAAAGAAAATTTTGTCAACATTTTATTTCCATCGAAAATTTTGTCAACATTTTATTTCCATAGAAAATGTTGTCCAATTTCTATTCTATAGGAAATTTTGTCAAAATTTTGTTTCTATAGGAAAAGTTTTATTCTTACAGAAAATTTTTTCAACAATTTATTTCTACACAAAATTTTGTCAAAATTTTATTTCCATAGAAAATTTTGTAAAAATTTTATTTCTGTAGAAAATTTTGTCAAAATTTTATATCCATAGAAAATTTTGTCAATTTTTTTTCATAGAAATTTTGTCAAAAATTTTGTCAAAATTTTATTTCCATAGAAAATTTTGTAAAAATTTTATTTCTGTAGAAAATTTTGTCAAAATTTTATATCCATAGAAAATTTTGTCAATTTTTTTTTCATAGAAAATTTTGTCAAAATTTTATTTCTATAGAAAATTTTGCCAACATGTTATTTCCATAAAAAATTTTGTTAAAATTTTATTTCCGTTGAAAATTTTGTCCAATTTTTATTCTATAGGAAAATTTGTCAGAATTGAATTTCTATAAAAAATTTTGTCAAAATTTTATATCCATAGAAAATTTTGTCAACATTTTATTTCCATAGAAAATTTTGTTAATTTTTTTCCATAGAACATTTTATTTTCATAAAAAATTTTGTCAAAATTTTATTTCCATAGAAAATTTTGTCAACATTTTTTTCCATAGAAAGTGTTGTCCAATTTCTATTCTTGTCAAAATTTTATTTCTATAGGAAAAGTTTTATTCTTATAGAAAATTTTGTCTACAATTTATTTCTACACAAAATTTTGTCAACATTTTATTTCTATAGGAAAAATTTTATTCTTATAGAAAATTTTGTCTACAATTTATTTCTACACAAAATTTTGTCAACATTTTATTTCTATAGAAAATTTAGGCAACACTTTATTTCTATGGAAAATTTTGTCAAAATTTTAGTTCTTTTTTTTCATTTTATTCATTTATTTGCAATCTATTTTCAACAAAACAATAAGCAAATGTTATAACTATTCACATTAACTTTGCATCGAGTTCCACCAGCAAACTCGACAAAGTACTCCACATATCTTAACTAATTATTTTGTGTATAGTAAATCAAGAATATGATGTCTCTTCATCCTCTTCACCTCGTCAGTGTCATCAAGTAGAGTTATAGCAAGTATGTTGGAATGATTACTTAGACGAGCTAAGTATCGCGAACTGTAACTTTTTACTTGATCGTCCAACAATGGAATTCCAAGATCTCTTGTAGAGTATTGTTGTTCACAAACCAGGGTGCGTCGGTCATTGACCTTAAAGTTTTTGATTGAAATTGCTGCAGAATGCTGATATATTGTATTATTTTTATAGGAAAAGTTTTATTCTTATAAACCATTTTGTCAACAAGCATTATTTTCCTCTGTTGGTTAAGCTACATTTTTAGTTAAGTCAATGCATGGTTTTAAGCTGAAATCAAAACAACAACAACAATGATTAAAGAAAAAATCCAACAATAACAAAACAAAACGAATGAAAAAAAGAGGAACCACGCTTAAAATAAACCCAGCCAACTGCACTCAAATCGATGATTTGACGGTGGCAAAGGAAAAGAGATATGTTTGTACGAATTTATTTCGGCATAAGCCGGCTATCATTAAAACCTTTTTTCAGAAGGTTCAAGTGTGATTCATTGTTGGGTTTAATGAACTGCCTGAATTTATTCTGATAATTGATTGATAGTTTTGCTGCAAGTAGAGGATGCTGATGAGGAATGTGGTAATTCCGAAACGTGCGTCCATCCAACCATCTTGCAGTCTGTGTTTGTCAAATAAATTTGACAAACATTATTTTCCTCTGTTGGTTAAGCGACACATGTAGTTTAGTCAATGCATGGTTTTAAGCTGAAATCAAAACAACAACAAAGTCTTATTTCTATAGAAAATTTTGTAATTTTTTTTTATAGATTTTTTTTGAAAATTTTATTTCCATAGAAAATTTTGTCAAAATTTGATTTCTATAGAAAATTTTATCAAAAGTTTATTTCCATAGAAAATTTTGTAAATTTTTTTCCATACAAAATTTTGACAAAATTTTATTTCCATAGAAAATTTTGACAAAATTTAATTTCCATAGAAAATTTTGACAACATTTTATTTCCATAGAAAATTTTGTCAAAATTTTATTTCCATAGAAACTTTTGTCAAAATTTTATTTCCATAGGAAAATTTTGTCAAAATTTTATTTCTATAGAAAATTTTGCCAAAATTTTATTTCCATAGAAACTTTTGTCAAAATTTTATTTCCATAGAAATTTTGTCAAAATTTTATTTCAAAAAAAAAAAAAAATTATTTGTCAAAATTTTATTTCCATAGAAAATTTTGTCAACATTTTATTCTTATCGAACATTTTGTAAACAATTTATTTCTATACAAAATTTTGTCAAAATTTTTTTGTATAGAATTTTTTTTCAAAATTTTACTTCCATTTGGTAATTTCCGATTAATAGAAGTGAGCAGTTTGTGAACAAATAAAATCATCGGGCTTACTTGTCAAAAAGGTCTGCTGAACCTTTCACCTTCGATTGGCCACCAGAACTCTAGCGCCGCCAATGGCAATGGTGTGGACCGCTGTGACGGCCGATGGTCGCTCTCCGCTCACATTCTTCGACGTTTGGGGGGCCATAAAAAACGTCGAATATTATCGAAAAAATTGTCCTAAAGACAGTATTTAAGCCCTGAACAAAGGAATGTTTGGAATGGAATTTCCAATAGGACTCATTTCTATCGCACTCAGTACGCCAACAAAGAATGTACGCTTCACTTTTACCGCACAAGGAAGCCACCGTGGTGCACTGGTTAGCATGCCCGCCTTGCATACAAAGGGTCATGTGTTCAACCCCAGTTTCGATGGAACACCAAAGGGTGTTCGAACAAAGGGTCATGTGTTCAACCCCAGTTTCGATCGAACACCAAGAAGTTTTTCAGAGGTGGAGTATTTCCTCTCAGTTATACTGGTGACATTTCTGAGTGTTTCAAAGCTTCTCTTGTGGTGGTTTCTCCGCAATGTGGAACACCGTTCGGATTCGGCTATAAAAAGGAGGTTCCTTGTCATTGAGCTAAACGTAAAATATCTGATAAGAGAGAAGTTCACTTTGGGCCCCCAATAAAATTCCTGGAATTCTCGAGATGATGTTCTCGAGAAAAATGTCAATAATAATATAAATCAAGTACATGGTCAGACTGACATACGGGCGGAAAACAAGGGCTCGGAATTACATCCGGAGTCGATCGGTATATATTTTATCGGGTCTACGACCAAAATTTCTGTTAGCCACATTTTATGCCCTTACCATTATGTGGTTCAACGTATAAAAACATGCTTACAAAATTGTAAAATTTTCTCCTCGTCAATGGTGAAGCGTATCAAAACGAGTCACTTTGGCCATATTAATATCTCAAATATTGTTATGTTTTGTGCAATGCATAACAAAAAAAAAATATGTTTTCCTACAGGCAAAGAATATATCATCAAAAGGGGGAATGATGAGATGGCATTGGTCACCAATACAATTCCAAAATGCGAATTGAATATTTTTTCCTGCCTGTCTTGTTTGCGTGGGGATCTTGTAGCTTGTTGTTTTGTTTTGTTGTTTTTTCTTCCTTTTTCTGGCTTCATTCACTCACATTCACGGTAGAAAATTTGACTCCAGGGGATAAAATCAGTAATGTCAACATTTGTTGAAGGACAGAAGGGAACTACGCTATAATTTGACCATGTCAATATAGAGGGAGCACAGATTTCCTTTACTTTGGAATAAGGCCGTAATAAATATTTAAAGTATCGATACTGATTACGGGGTCTTGCTTTTGGCTTCTTTTATGTTTGTCGAATAAAATTATAACGATAATAATAAAGCTGATGGTAGTACGGCGGCTGCTGTTGTTGCTGATGGCGGAGCTGCTATCGGAGTATATACTGATGTTGATGACGATGATTGCTATGACGAGCATGAGATGGTTGTTCTGAATTCAGAATATTTACGTTGATGATGGTAATGTCAAAAATGACCAGAGGCTATTTTGAGAATATTTTGTGTGATGAAACGAAACATTTTCCAAATGATGTGTATTCAAATGGAAATACCCCATTAGATAAAAACTAGTATATAGTGTGGGTGAGGGTGTGCGTGAGCGTTAGCGCGGCCGTTTATTGGGAGGAAAGTGGAATATAGCTCGAAGGAAATTATATTGCTGGATTTTAAATGTTAAATGGTAAAAAGTTTGCCATTGCCAACATTCCTTTGATCATCATCCTTCATTGCTCAAGGTTTTATTTGTTACAAGGATGCTTAAGACGAATGTAAGTAAAGCCTTTACAATACACAGGAAAATAAGGATAATTGTAATATTAATGCACAAGGTTAAACTGAAAATAAAAATATTATTGTGGCGAAAAATATTAATGCATGAATGTCACTATTGCGTAGTATTAAAGACGCATTATTCTGATATGAAGATTTATTCGGAGCGCAAATCAAAAATTCGGGTTTTAACGTTCAAATGTTTGAGAATTTATGTAATAAAAATTTGTATAGACTGGTCAATCAAAGTATTGGCCATCCCTACACACAACATTTTTATACCCTGCGCCACACTGTGAAACAGGGTATTATAAGTTAGTGCATATGTTTGCAACACCCAGAGACGAGATAGACACATGGTGTCTTTGGCACAAATGCTCAGGGTGGGCTCCTGAGTCGATGTAGCCATGTCCGTCTGTCCGTGAACACATTTTTGTAATTAAAGTCTAGGTCGCAGTTTTAGTCCTATCGACTTCAAATTTGGCACAAGTATGTGTTTTGGCTCAGAATAGAACCCTATTGATTTTGGAAGAAATCGGTTCAGATTTAGATATAGCTCCCATATATATATATTTAGCCCGATATGGACTTATATGGCCCTAGAAGCCAGAGTTTTACCCCAATTTGGTTGAAATTTTGCACAAGAAGAACAATTAGTACTATAGTCAAGTGTGCCAAATTTTGAAATCGGTTCAGATTTAGATATAGCTCCCATATATATCTTTCGCCCGGTATGGACTAATACGGTCCCAGAAGCCAGAGTTTTACCCCAATTTGGTTGAAATTTTGCACTAGGAGTACAATTAGTACTGCAGTCAAGTTTATTTTATTGAAATCGGTTCAGATTTAGATATAGCTCCCATATATATCGTTCGCCCGATTTACACTCATATGACCACAGTGGCCAATCTTTTACTCCGATTTAATTGAAATTTTGCACAGGAAGTAGAATTAGCATTGTAGCTATGCGTGCCAAATTTGGTTGAAATCGGTTAAGATTTAGATATAGCTCCCATATATATCGTTCGCCCGATTTACACTCATATGACCACAGTGGCCAATCTTTTACACCGATTTAAATGAAATTTTGTACAGGGAGTAGAATTAGCATTGTAGCTATTCGTGCCAAATTTGGTTGAAATCGGTTCAGATTTAGATATAGCTCCCATTTTTTTCTGATTTCGACAAAAATGGTCAAAATACCAACATTTTCCTTGTAAAATTGCCACTGCTTAGTAGAAAAGTTGTAAAAATGACTCTAATTATCCTAAACTTCTAATACATATATATTCAGCGATAAATCATAAATAAACTTGCGAAGTTTCCTTAAAATTGCTTCAGAATTAAATGTTTCCCATATTCGTTACTAACATTGTGTTCCACCCTAGTACATTAGCCGACTTAAATTTTGAGTCTATAGATTTTGTAAAAGTCTATCAAATTCTGTCCAAATCGAGTGATATTTAAATGTATGTATTTGGGACAAACCTTTATATATAGCCCCCAACACATTTGACGGATGTGATATGGTAACGAAAATTTAGATCTACAAAGTGGTGCAGGGTATATTATAGTCGGCCCCGCCCGACTTTAGACTTTCCTTACTTGTTTTGTTCAAAAGAAGGAAATGTAGGAAAACCCATACATTTTATAAATAATTTACATTTGTTCCAATTGGATACATTTGGTATAAGAGATATCCTTCAAACGATCAACATCGACATGACACAATGTACGAAAATATCAGTCCATTCCCGGCGAAGCGCCATCCTGCGATGATCGAAATGTTGTAATTTTTTAGTACCAACCAAAGAGCACCAGGCGCAAAAGTTCAATGGATTGATATCCGGAGATTTTTGTAACCATTATGTGGTCGAAATGAAACAGAAGGAGGTTCCATTATTGGTTAACGCACGCTGAGTGCGGTGGTACGATGCTGCAGGTCCTTTTGGAATATCTATGGTGTGCTCAGGGCTTCAATACTGTTTTTAGGACGTTTTCCCGATAAAAATCGGCAGTTGTTTTGAATCCACGGTCGTTGAATACGAGTAGAGAGCGACCATCGTGAGATAACACGGCCATTGAATTTGTTGCGCAAAAGAGCCATTGTTTCGTTAGCTGTGTGGCAAGTGGCACCGTCCTGCTGAAACCACATATCGTCCACATCCATATCTTCCAATTCGGGCCATAAAAAGTTCGTTATCATCTCACGATAGCGAACACCATTCACAGTAACTGCCTGACCGGCCTCATTTTGGGAAAAATACGGCCCGATGATGCCGCCAGCCCATAAACCGCACCAAACAGTCACTCTTTGTGGCTGCATTGGTTTTTCGACAATCACTCTTGGATTCTCATTTGCCCAAATGCGGCAATTCTGTTTATTGACGAATCCACTGAGGTGAAAATGTGCCTCATCACTGAAGATGATTTTCTTCGAAAATTGATCATCCACTGCTGCCATTTCTTGGAACCATTTAACACGTTGTTGGATTGTGTATCTCTCCATGGTTCAAATTGAGTAAGTCTGAAATAGAGAAATGTCAAATAAAATTCGGAAAAAACTTGGCGTTTAGGTGTGGTTCACAGCAACATCGGCCCTTACAATTTAACCACCCTTTAGTAACCTGAAATTGGTCGCAATACATATGAGCCACCCGGTAAATATACTTTTTGGCTGTCAGTTTTATATTTCGATATGTTACAAACAGAAAAAACACTAGTCTGTCCAATGGTGGAGAGCATAAAGTCCATGGAGAATTTCTCATAATTGTTTGGCCCATGTTGCGTATGTGTGATTAATACTACATGCTATTTTCAGTAAACATACGTTTCGGTGGTCAATCTACCAATTTTAGAGATTTTTATTATGGCAAACAATTGCAGTTCTTCTTTCCAACACACTGCACAACATTTTTTCCTATTAAATCTAAATTGCTTATAATAAAAAATTCCTATGTTTTTTTTTTTCTTAAACAATGGGAAATAGAAAATAAGAGACTATACCACATTTATGTATGTGGATGAAAGAAAAAAAAAAAAAAAACATAGTGAAAGAGCTTCACAAAAAAGAGGGAGGGAGAACACTAACAAGGAATATAGTACAAATAAAATTTTTTATAATTTTTGTTATGAAAAATGTTAACTGGATTTCAGTCTACTTTACCTGAATGTGCGACTGATGAACATGTTCCCCAGGCAAAGACCATGTGCTGCATACAACGCAAAAAAAAACATACATACTTTTATTTTAGTTGACATAGTAGAGGAGGAAATTCTTGCAGATGCCACAAGGACGAAGCACAAAAAAAAAAAAACTAAATATAAAGAGAACAAGGATACAGGAGTTCTCATCATTCGTTTGACTCCTACTTTATGCCTTAAGGCGACGTAAATGTATTGGAGTAGAGTGTAACTACAAAGAAAACACATAAACCAAGGACAATGGGGAAAAATATGTAGAAAATTTTAATTTGAGGAATTTCTCAGAATACTTCAGCATGAAATTTATTCAATTAGGAAAGGGATCCGGTTAATTTCAACCGATTGTTTTGTAACCCTACATCAATATGAATTAAACTGTATTAAATAATATTTTACTAATATAAATTGAGTTAAACCCAATTAATATTAATCTAATTCGGGCGGGACCTACTATATTTTATCTTGCATTATTCTATAGGTAAAAATTTTCGATATCATCTAAAGTCTTTCAACTTTGTTTAGAGCTACATATAAAGATTTTTTTCCTATACAAATATATTTAAATCTATGTATAAAAATGGAACACACCTCTACTGTAGTACTTCTAAGTAATCTGCAGTCAAAATTGAATATCAAATTTTGACCAAAAATTCAAAAAACTACAAATTTGAAGTTAAATAATATTTACCAGATTTGAAAGTAATGTTGGTAAAAAACTGTGTAGTGATAAAAATATCACTATTTTCTACTTAAATAAAATTGTTTATTTGTAAATAAAAACTTAGTTTAATGCGCAGCACAACAACATGGGATCAGTTTATATGGTGGCTACATATATAATATATAGCGGCCATACACTGCCACCATATTTTAAATTTCAACGGATCGGAAGAAATTTGCACTTCCAGGAAGCTTTGGAAATCAAATCTGAGAATCGGTTTATAATTATGGATCGATATAAACCAATTTTTGCATGGTGGTTAGATGCCATATAATGACATAACGTACCAAATTTCAGCGGGATCGGATGAAATTTGCTTCTTCAAGAAGCTCCAGAAACCATATCTGAAGATCGGTTTATATGGGGGTTAGACAACAGGTTGGTTGATAAGTCCCCGGTCTAACAAAGAAAAACACTTTTTTTTTTGTCAAAATTCGTTTTTATTATTCAACATAGTTCCCTTCAAGAGCGATACAACAATTATAACGACCTTCCAATTTATAGAATGGTGACGGGGGTATAATAAGTTTGTCATTCCGTTTGTAACACATCGAAATATCGATTTCCGACTATATAAAGTATATATATTCTTGATCAGGGAGAAATTCTAAGACGATATAACGATGTCCGTCTGTCCGTCTGTCTGTCTGTCTGTCTGTTGTAATCACGCTACAGTCTTCAATAATGAAGCAATCGTGCTGAAATTTTGCACAAACTCGTCTTTTGTCTGCAGACAGGTCAAGTTCGAAGATGGGCTATATCGGTCCAGGTTTTGATATAGTCCCCATATAAACACACCTCCCAATTTGGGGTCTTGGGCTTATAGAAATCGTAGTTATTATCCAATTTGCCTGAAATTTGAAATCTAGAGGTATTTTATGACCATAAAGAGGTGTGCCGAAAATGGTGAGTATCGGTCCATGTTTTGGTATAGCCCCCATATAGACCGATCTCCCGATTTTACTTCTTGGGCTCATAGAAACCGCAGTTTTTATTCAATTTACCTGAAATTGAAAATCTAGAGGTATTGTAGGACCACAAATACGTGTGCCAAAAATCGTGAGTATCGGTCCATATTTTGGTATAGCCCCCATATAGACCGATCTCCCGATTTTACTTCTTGGGCTTATAGAAACCGCAGTTTTTATTCAATTTACCTGAAATTGGAAATCTAGAGGTATTGTAGGACCACAAATACGTGTGCCAAAAATTGTGACTATCGCTCCATATTTTGGTATAGCCCTCGTATAGACCGATCTCCCGATTTTACTTCTTGGGCTTATAGAAACCGCAGTTTTTATTCAATTTACCTGAAATTGGAAATCTAGAGGTATTGTAGGACCACAATACGTGTGCCAAAAATTGTGAGTATCGGTCCATGCTTTGGTATGGTCCCCATATAAAACGACTTCCCGATTTGGGGTCTTGGGCTTATAGAAACCGTAGTTTTTATCCAATTTGGCTGAAATTGGAAATCTAGAGGTATTTTAGGACCATAAAGAGGTGTGCCGAAAATGGTGAGTATCGGTCCATATTTTGGTATAGCCCCCATATAGACCGATTTTCCGATTTTACTTCTTGGGCTTCTAGTATCCGAAGTGTTTATCCTGTTTGCCTGAAATTGGAAATCTAGAGGTCATAAAAAGGTGTGCCAAAATCGGTGAGTATCGGTCCATATTTTAGTATAGCCCCCATAAGAACGATCTCCCGATTTAACTCCTTGGGTGTCTGGAAACCGTAGTTTTTATCTGATTTGCCTGAAATTGTAAATTTTCTGGTATTTTAGGCTCACAAAAACGTGTATCGGATTAAGTTTTTATCGGTCCATTTGGTAATGCCTCCATATAGACCGAATTCACTTCTTGAGGGTGTAGAAGGCGCACTGATCATGAAAATTGCTTGAAACTCAATGTAAAATTTCCAGATTTTACTTCTACAGATTTAAGATTTCAAATCAAGACGTTATTTTATAATTTTCTTGCACACTTACAAGAGATGTTAATGATTCCTCTAAAACCCAAACAAAAATGGTTCTTATAAATCTAGAATCTGATATAGTCCTCATAGGTGAAATCTTTAAATTTATCTTCGGGAAGTGGCCTCAAGTCCTCAAGCCCTCCTGGAATTGCAAAGGAAACTCTAATATTTGGTTCATGCACGGTTGAAAAAGACTGTTTTTCATATGTTTGGCTATAAACATTATATGTTTGGAACACAAATTTTTAAACACAATATTTTTGAGTGCAAGCATATAATGTTCATAAACTAGCATAACATGTTTGGGACATATATGTTAATATGTTAGAACATATTATGTTTGGGACATAAAATGTTTGTAAATATAATATGCTTGAATGCAAACATATATTAATTTAGAAATAGCCTATAAACATATATGCGTTTAGTAGCTTGGAGCGCTATTTAACAGGGAGCGATATTGAATTAAGTTGGTAGTTGTTGCTTGTTATTACAAAATTAACATTTTATTTTTCCTTGGGCAATTGATCAGCTACTTCTTTGATCCTTACAAACTGTGTGGTCCGCTGTTCGAATAAAAAAAATAAAAAAAATCATAAAATTGAATAATTTCTTCTCCAATGTTTGTATTACAGAAAAAGGTGCTAATAACTAAAAAATCTTGTGGAAGTGAGAAAGATGTCGGGGAATATACAATTGGGCAGAAACAAAATTTTGAGCATTCAGGTCGAAAACCTATGTTGTTAGCACCTATATTACCTGTTTATTTTCATAATTCATTATGATTGTAAGTATATAAATAAATAAATAAAATTTTGAGCACAATATTGTTTGGGAGAATTTTTTTTAAGCATATAATATTTTTGGGTGCAAAATGCTTCCAAACATATTATATGGTCACATAATAACATTGTTTTTTGGAAGACAACATTATTGAATTTGGATGCAAAAATACAAAATGTTTGGAACTTAGACTACACAAACATATATTGTTTAGACCAATATGCTTTCAAACATATTATATATTGGAAGAGATCAAACATATAAATGTTTGGGCAATACCCAAAAATGTATATGCTTGAAGCAAAATATGTTTGGGAGTATATGTTACAGAAGCGATTTTTTGTGAGCGTGTGGTGGTGGGTATTTAAGATTCGGCTCGGCCGAACTTAGTGCTGTATATACTTGTTATAATATTAAATTGAGCCGACGGGCTTTGTGGGCAGCAAATAAATCAATGACTTCTTCAGTCGGCACATTTATTCGGCGATGAACCGACATTAATGCCAATCCTTTGAGTCTACTCTCGCTAGTCGAATTCCTAAGATACGTCTTTAATCTCTTCATTGTTGAAAATGAACGTTCGGATGAGCACGTAGTAACTGCAGGGATGGAAAATGGAGTACTATAGTACTTTTTTCAAACCTTTTTCACCCCGGTCAGTACCGTAGTACCCCCGCGAATGATTTAGTACCTTTTGTGTAGACATTTTTGAGTCGATATCAGATTTATGGTACAATAGCTTTGACAAAATATTTTAATATTTTGAGAAAGTCTTTATCAACCTTATTTGCTAATAGTCTTTTACAAATATGACAAAACAGACATGTTCATGTGGGAATAAAATCTCGGTAGAAATAGTTGTCAACATTTTATTTCTATATAGAATTTTTACAAAATTTTATTTTTATAGAAAATTTTGTCAAAATTTTATTTTATTTCAGGGGGGGTTTTGATCCCCCCCTGAATACGGCCTTGTGTATAAGGGAACATAATTCTTTATATAAAAAACCCAATACATTTGAAGGATTTGTAATTGTATCGAACATTAAGATCTACCAAGTGGTGTAGGGTATAATATAGTCGGCTTGACCGACTCTAGACTTTTCTTACTTATTATACCCTCCACCATAGGATGGGGGTATATTAACTTTGTCATTCCGTTTGTAACACATCGAAATATTGCTCTAAGACCCCATAAAGTATATATATTCTGGGTCGTGGTGAAATTCTGAGTCGATCTGAGCATGTCCGTCCCTCCGTCCGTCCGTCCGTCTGTTGAAATCACGCTAACTTCCGAACGAAACAAGCTATCGACTTGAAACTTGGCACAAGTAGTTATTATTGATGTAGGTCGGATGGTATTGTAAATGGGCCATATCGGTCCACTTTTACGTATAGCCCCCATATAAACGGACCCCCAAATTTGGCTTGCGATTACTCTAAGCGAAGCAAATTTCATCCGATCCGGCTGAAATTTGGTACATGGTGTTAGTATATGGTCTCTAACAACCATGCAAAAATTGGTTCATATCGGTCCATAATTACATATAGCCCCCATATAAACCGATCCCCCAATTTGGCTTGCGGAGCCTCTAAGATAAGCAAATTTCATCCGATCCGGCTGAAATTTGGTACATGATGTTAGTATATGGTCTCTAACAACCATGCAAAAATTGGTCCATATCGGTCCACTTTTACATATAGCCCCCATATAAACGGACCTCCAAATTTGGCTTGCGATCGCTCTAAGAGAAGCAAATTTTATCCGATCCGGCTGAAATTTGGTACATGGTGTTAGTATATGGTCTCTAACAACCATGCAAAAATTGGTCCACATCAGTCCATAATTATATATAGCCCCCATATAGACCGATCCCCCGATTTGGCTTGCGGAGCATCTAAGAGCACCAAATTTCATCCGATCAGGCTGAAATTTGGTACATGGTGTTAGTATATGGTCTCTAACAACCATGCAAAAATTGGTCCACATCAGTCCATAATTATATATAGCCCCCATATATACCGATCCCCCAATTTGGCTTGCGGAGCCTCTAAAAGAAGCAAATTTCATCCGATCCGGCTGAAATTTTTTTATTTCTATAGAAAATTTTGCCAAAATTTTATTTCTATAGAAAATTTTGTCAAAATTTTATTTCTATAGAAAATTTTGTCAAAATTTTATTTCTATAGAAAATTTTGTCAAAAATTGATTTCTGTAGAAAATTTTTTCCAAATTTTATTTCTATAGAAAATTTTTTCCAAACTTTATTACTATAGAAAATTTTGTCAAAAATTTATTTCTATAGAAATTTTTTCCAAATTTTACTTCTATAGAAAATGTTGTCAAAATTTTATTTATTCAAAATTTTATTTCTATAGAAACTTTAAATTTAATTATATACGTATGTAATCGGCCTTTTTTAGTTTAATATATACTACGTATGGACTACCTTGTAATTTAGAAGACGATGTTAGGAAGTTTTAAGATACCTTGCCATCGGTAAGTGTTACCGCAACCCAAGTAATTCGATTTTGGATGACAGTCTTCAGTAGAAGTTTCTACGCAATCCATGGTGGAGGGTACATAAGGTTCGGCCTGGCCGAACTTACGGCCGTATATACTTGTTTTTCATGTAAAATTTTGCCGGGGATATTTTTATTTCACTTTTAATCTTTAATGTCTCCCCTATACAACTAGAATAATATCAATAACGTAAAGTACTGCAACAATAACCGTATCGAAAAGAGCATTGAGTATAGTGGCTTAAAAAATTATTAATAATAAATCTACGTTAGCGTTTCGGAGAGTATAGTAGAATATGTGGGTTATGTACTATTCTATGGGTAACGGTTACGTAAAAAGTTTAAAAACAACAACAACAATAATCATAATGATAAACACAAATATTTGAAATAACTCTAAGAACAAAATACCTTCCCCTCTTTACTCGTACACCTATGTATATAACTACATAGTTCACAATGAAGAACTTTCCATTGTACACATAGACACACTTACTCACTGGAAATGAGAACATCTCTCGCTCCAATACTAAGTGCATGAAACTTAACTACTTGTGATGAGAAAAAATGACACAAGAGCAAACAACAGTTGAAATAAGTTTTGTAGGAAAACAAAACATTTACGCACACACAAACAGACACACACTCAATAGCAAAAATATAAGAACTTCGAACTGAGAAAGGAACTCAATAGAATATACTCGCAAACACACACAAACACTCTTGAGAAAATGAACACAAATATTTTTTAGTATTTTTATGTTCGGCAAATACGTTGAAGTGATTCGCACAACACACATTGCCAACGTGGTACTTCACCCTCTTTGTCATTCATTCTTGTTGTTTCCTCATTAAGATGATATATGATGGATATGGAGTGAAGGCTGCGAAACGAGCCATCAACACTACTATGGTTGCAAAAAAAAAAAAAAAAAATGATGAACAGTGCCTTTGAGGGGATGTGCGAAATACTCAGATGTTGATGTTATGCACTCTCTTCGGTTATATAAATTATGACTGAAATTTCCCATTGGTAAAATTAAAGAAAAAAACACGCAGATTAAAAACCATTTTTGGTGGTATATACAGCAACTGTGAAACGGTGAAAGTTGGGAGTTGTTGGGCCTAGAAAAAAAGACTAGGATAAAATGCAAATGCATAGAATTCTGCACATTTTGGCGACACTTTTTTATGCGTTGGAAATACAAACTGCTGGCTGCAATTTTGGCAGTTTGAATAATGTTGATTTAACTACAGTTATATATCAAATCGCGAACAAGTAATGTTAGTTTTTGATTTATATTTAAAACTAAAAGAAATTTCACTCATAGAAAAAATTGTTCAAAAGAATAGTTAGTGTCTACTGTTATATTTGTATAATTCATGGTCTATCCATACCTAACCTAATCTATTTGTTGAAATGCTACCCAAAGTATTATCAAGGACCAAAAGTAGCTGTTTGTATAGGCTAATATTCGAATATTTTTGAAATCCCCTAAATGCGATCAGTGAACATTTTGTTTTCTGTTATGTGTATGTTCGGCCGAGTCTAATCTTAAATACCCGATATAAACCAAATTTGACATATCTCTTTACGGTACTCAAATACCTTTAGATTTCCATTTTAGATCAGATTGGATGAAAATTGGGGTATCTAGATACCCAATAATTCAAAATGCCAAATCGCATTTTCAATTTATTTTTTTTTTTTTTTTGCAAAATTTTGGCAAAGTGAGGTCAGTATTTTGAACCTAGAAGTTCTGTTTTTGAGTGGATTCGTATTTTTTCTTCCTAAAAAATATTGCTGAATAGACCATTCCCAAAATTGGTATCAAAAATCCCCAAAAAAACCAAAATGGGGACATCTGTTGAAAATACAATATTTTTTGTCATTTGCATATTTATCACTTGTTTACTGGTAGGATGTTGAAACCTTTTACTGTTAGTTAGTGGACGCTTAGGGCTTTTTGGAAAACAGATTGGCTTAGGAATCGGTGCTTCGCCAAATGAGAATTTTTAAAAACAAAATGTTTTTTGAAAAATTGCCGTTTTGGGGAGGAGAAGAACTCATATACTACTTGACCAAAATGACCGATAAAAGCTTAAAACGTATACTTATTTTGTGCTCTATAAGAAACAAGTAAAAAAAGTTTGGGAGAAGTCCATATAAAATGTTATGACAGAAATTATGCCTTTTCCAAAAAAATTGAACGCAGTGGACGCCCGAAAGAGGTGGTTACCGACGAAAACATCAAAAAAATCCACAAAAAGATTTTGAATGACCGTAAAATGAAGTTGATCGAGATAGCAGAGGCCTTAAAGATATCAAAGGAACGAGTTGGTCATATCATTCATCAATATTTGGATATGCGGAAGCTTTGTGCAAAATGGTTGCCGCGCGAGCTCACATTTGACCAAAAACAACAACGTGTTGATGATTCTGAGCGGTGTTTGCAGCTGTTAACTCGTAATACACCCGAGTTTTTCCGTCGATATGTGACAATGGATGAAACATGGCTCTGAATCCAATCGACAGTCGGCTGAGTGGACAGCGACCGATGAACCGTCTCCTAAGCGTGGAAAGACTGAAAAGTCCGCTGGCAAAGTAATGGCCTCTGTTTTTTGCGATGCGCATGGAATAATTTTTATCGATTATCTTGAGAAGGGAAAAAACCATCAACAGTGTCTATTATATGGCGTTATTGGAGCGTTTGAAGGTCGAAATCGCGGCAAAACGGCCCCATATGAAGAAGAAAAAAGTGTTGTTCCACCAAGACAACGCGCCGTGCGACAAGTCATTGAGAAAGATGGCAAAAATTCATGAATTGGGCTTCGAATTGCTTCCCGACCCACCGTATTCTCCAAATCTGGCCCCAGCGACTTTTTTTGTTCTCAGACCTCAAAAGGATGCTCGCAGGGAAATAATTTGGCTGCAATGAAGAGGTGATCGCCGAAACTGAGACCTATTTTGAGGCAAAACCGAAGGAGTACTACCAAAATGGTATCAAAAAATTGGAAGGTCGTTATAATCGTTGTATCGCTCTTGGAGAGAACTATGTTGAATAATAAGAAGTATATATGGCCGTAAGTTCGGCCAGGCCGAAGCTTATGTACCCTCGACCATGGATTGCGTAGAAACATCTTCTAATCACTGCCATCCACAATCGAATTACTTAAGTTGCGGTAACGCTTGCCGATGGCAAGGTATCTTAAAACCTCCTAACACCGTCTTCTAAATTGTATGTAAATCAATACGTGGTATATATTAAATCAAAAAAGGTCGATCAAATACGTATATAATTCAGTTTGACAAAATTTTCTATAGACATAAAATTTTGACAAAATTTTTTATAGAAATAAAATTTTCAAAAAATTTTTTATAGAAATAAAATTTTCTTTAGAAATAAAATTTTGACAAAATTTTCTTTAGAAATAAAATTTTGACAAAATTTTCTTTAGAAATAAAATTTTGACAAAATTTTCTTTAGAAATAAAATTTTGACAAAATTGTATACAGAAATAAAATTTTAACAAAATTTTCTATAGAAATAAAATTTTGACAAAATTTTCTATAGAAATAAAATTTTGACAAAATTTTCTATAGAAATAAATTTTAAGAAAAATTTTCTATAGAAGTAAAATTCAACAAAATTTTCTATAGAAATAAAATTTTGACAAAATTGTATATAGAAATAAAATTTTGACAAAATTTTCTATAGAAATAAAATTTTGACAAAATTTTCTATAGAAATAAAATTTTGATAGATTATTTTTGGCTCGAGTGGCAACCATGATTATGAACCGATATGGACCAATTTTTGTGTGATTGGAGATCGGCTATATATAGCTATAGACCGATAAGGAACAAGTTTGGTATGGTTGTTAGCGGCCATATACTAACACAACGTTCCACATTTGAACCGCTCCGGAGGTCAAATCTGGGGATCGGTTTATATGGGGGCTATATATAATTATTGGCCGATGTGGACCAATTTTTGCATGGTTGTTAGAGACCATATACCAACACCATGTACCAAATTTCAGCCGGATCGGATGAAATATGCTTCTGTTAGAGGCTCCACAAGCCAAATCTGAGGGTCTCTTTATATGGGGGCTATACGTAAAAGTGGACCGAGATGGCCCATTTGCAATACCATCCGACCTACATCAATAACAACTACTTGTGCCAAGTTTCAAGTCGATAGCTTGTTTCGTTCGGAAGTTAGCGTGATTTCAACGGACGGACCGACGGACATTGTTAGATCGACTCAGAATATCACCACGACCCAGAATATATATACTTTATGGGGTCTTAGAGCAATATTTCGATGTGTTACAAACGGAATGACAAAGTTAATATACCCCCATCCTATGGTGGAGGGTATAAAAACGAATTTTGACAAAAAAATGTGTTTTTCTTTGTTAGACCGGGGACTTATCGGCCAACCTGTTATTTGGAATCTAATTTAAGTCTTCACCGATTCTATGCAATGTGACAGTGTGTAGGATATGACTACAGTATTCATTTTAGAGATTGTTTGTAAAATTTGGGTATTCTAACCATATTTGCCTAAATCGGGGACTTTGTGAAGAGTAATCCGCCTTTGGCTATTGGTTTTCCTGATTTCTGCGTTGGTTTAGTTCTACGAAGTATCACAAATGACTGAATAGTCTAAGTGAGTCCGAAATATCGCGTTGCCACCTAGTGGTACGATTGGGACATGTCTAGTTTTTTCCGAAAAAAGCGAATATTAGTGCTTCCGGAGCAACTTTTGTCGGATTTGGCTTGGCTCTTGAAACAGCCATATAGTCAACTGCTGTTTAACTTTCGTAAATACAGGATTCATAACCTACAACGATTTTATAGAAGTGCTTCGAAACACCACGATCGTATTTTTGGATCATTTCTTTTGTTCAATCGTCACGAGCCTATCTTGAGAAATTTGTAAATTCTATGGGGTCCAACGCGACCTTTTTTTGACGGAGAAATGTTCATACAATATTGAATGTATGCTGGTCCCACTAATGCCCATGGTAAAATAATTCTCAGGTAGTTGCAGTATTACAAAAAAAAAATAAAAACAAAATTTAAATATGTACTTCCAGATGTCGGTTTTGTTAACAAATTTAATATTAGTAAACAACAGATATTATATATTTTCAATTTGTTTTGTTTATATTTTAATGTTAGTTACTAATAATAGCCTATGTAACCAGTAGTTAGTAACCCGTGGAATGAAAATGTAACCAATAGTAACAAGACATGTTTTGACAGTTGGATGTACTCAGCTGTGAACAGCTGACTGTGATGTAGTACCTTTAGTAATTTTATCATGACTAATGTCTAAGGTTGTCTCCATCTCACATGAAGATATTGCAATATCACATGGCGTAAAGCATCAATGGTTTCTGGAACAAGAACTGATTTTGAATGACCTTCACGAAATTCGTCTTGGAGTGAACTACGAACTCGGTAGAATTCACCATACCATTGATTGATAAACAGTGGTGCTTGACATAGCTTCAATGCCAAAAATTAAATTAAGTTCATCGATGCATTGTTGCAGAGTTACTCTACATCGAAAGTTGTAAACGAAAATCGTAATTTACTGAGAATTAATTATTACTATTAAAAAGGGACAATTCTTCTTACACAATTATGTTGTTTTTCCCCATGAGCTCTGGCAGATTCTATAATTAAGAACATATAGTCAATTCCAATATATACATTATATGATAAGCCATATTTTTGGATGATCATCGCATTAATTTTTCGTGGTTTAAATATTGATCTCATATATATATATAGGTTGACTACTATATTGAGGATTCAGTGATACAGAGTAGTGTATACTGAGTACCATCACACATTTGGTCATATAAAATACGTGCAGCATAGGTTCTTCAAATGCACTGTTTATAATTCCGAAACTAAAACACCACAGAGTTCTTATAGACGAAAAAAAAAACAACAACAACAGAAACTTTTGGAATTATTAACGAAGTTGTAAATTGTAAATATTGTCAGTGTTCATTTTAGCTATTGTTTTTGTTTCATTTCGAAGAGTTTTTTTTTCTCCCACTTATATTTTGATTCTCATGGGGTGGAGGAAACTGAATAATTTTGTAAATACTTTACGCTACGCTGCGTAACTATTCTAAGAAGCGTAGAAGACAAACAAAAACATCAATGGAGCAGCGAAATATTATGAGGTAAGGTATGAGTTGCCCAAGGCTAAGATGTAATCAACGTTGATAAAAAGACATCTACACACTCACTCAAAAAACACACAAAAATCCTTAAATATGTGTGAGATTACGCAAGGATCAAAGAAAACGCAAACACACACACACAGATAGATAAGTACATTGAGACATACAACACAATAGAATAGAAGAACGAGCAAAAGTGTCAAGGACTTTGCGGAATGTAGGAGCTCTCTCAAATCAGAATAATTAATGGAAATCTTCAACACAAATCTGTGGTCTTAAATTTTCAAGGATCAAACTTAAATTAAACACTTCATGCGTACACCCACGCACACACACACACATGCATGACTATCAGGAATTGTGTCTTCATATTGTGTGAGACTTTAATTTTAGTTTATTGATATAGAATTTCTCGAAAAAATTTATGTTACGCCAACATTAAGATATAAGTATAATCAAATCAAGTTCATGTAAAGTATATACAGAGTAGATGAAACATAGTGTTACCAATTGAAACGAATGTATTTCTTTTTTTGAAAATATGTTTTATTATTCGAAAAACAAACTAATAGTAAACTTAATATCTCCACAGAGAATACAGATAGGTTGTGATAACCGCATTTATTGCCAACCTCCTTTTGCAGCTACTATCAGTTGGTAGTGTTGTCACCCGACTGATTCGGTCGACACAACTAACACCACATATGTGTTGATTGGGTCTGCCGACAACATTGGTTGTGGCAAACTTCATTATTCGGTTGTGTTGCCTACTAATACTCATGACCGAATTAAAACTCAATTACTTTCCAGTTAAATATTTTATTATATATATATATATATATATATATATATATATATATATATATATATATATATATATATATATATATATATATATATATATATATATATATATATATATATATATATATATATATATATATATATATATATATATATATATATATATATATATATATATATATATATATATATATATATATATATATATATATATATATATGTCTATATGTGTCTAGAACCTCTTTTTATTGCACTAAAATGAAATCTCTTCGTAGAGCAAAATCTTATTTTCGGTCATTGAACTGTAAAATGTTTGTCGTTATGTACCTGATTTCGAAAACTATTTTATCTTTACGTGGGTATTAAGTTCGAGTTTAGCCGCTAAAATCGTAATTTTTCACGATTTTCTTCATTACTCCATTTTAAGGAATACAAACTTTGTGAAAATTTGCTTTGAGATATTCCCCATCAAGTTATAATGAAATCTGCAACAAATATATATAATTTTATGACTTTTTATACCCTTCACCACTACTGTGGTACAGGGTATAATAAGTTTGTGCATTTGTATGTAACGCCAAGAAGGAAAAGTCTGAGACCCATCGTTTAGTATACCGATCGTCTTAGAATTAAATTCTGAGTCAATTTAGCGATGTCCGTCTGTCTGTCTGTCTGTCTGTCTGTCCGTCTGTCTGTCTGTTGATGTATTTTTGTGTGCAAAGTACAGCTCGCAGTTTTAGTCCTAAAATTTGGTATAGGGTCCTGTTTCGGCTCAAAGACGATCCCTATTGATTTTGGAAAAAATCGGTTCAGATTTAGATATAGCTGCCATATATATTTTTCACCGATCTGGTCATAATTGGCGTGTATATCAACCGATCTTCCTCAAATTCCGTCCGTTTTATGTGTCTCGAAAATCTTTCAAAATATCAGCCAAATCGGTTCAGATTTAGATATAGCTCCCATATATAGCTTTCGCCCGATTTACACTCATTTGCCCACAGAGGCCAATTTTTTGCTCCGATGTAGTTGAAATTTTGCACAGGGAGTAGAATTAGCATTGTAGCTATGCGTGTCAAATTTGGTTGAAATCGGTTCAGATTTAGATATAGCTCCCATATATAGCTTTCGCCCGATTTACACTCAAATGACCACAGAGGCAAATTTTTTGCTCCGATTTAGTTGAAATTTTGCACAGGGAGTAGAATTAGCATTGTAGCTATGCGTGCCAAATTTGGTTGACATCGTTTCAGATTTAGATTTAGCTCCCATATATATGTTTTTCTGATTTCGACCAACATTTTCCTTGTAAAATCGCCACTGCTTAGTCGAAAAGTTGTAAAAATGACTCTAATTTTCCTAAACTTCTAATATATATATAGCGAGCGATAAATCATAAATAAACTTTTGCGAAGATTCCTTAAAATTGCTTAAGATTTAAATGTTTCCCATATTTTTTGTACTAAAATTGTGTTCCACCCTAGTGCAGTAGCCAACTTAAATTTTGAGTCTATAGATTTTGTAGAAGTCTATCAAATTCTGTCCAAATCGAGTGATATTTAAAAGTATGTAATTGGGACAAACCTTTATATATAGCCCCCAACACATTTGACGGATGTGATATGGTATCGAAAATTTAGATCTACAAAGTGGTGCAGGGTATCATATAGTCGGCCCCGCCCGACTTTAGACTTTCCTTACTTGTTTTTACTGATTTAGTTTTCACTTTAGTGAAAATTGGCGGCTAAACTCGAACTTAATACTCACTTTTTGGCGATAATAAAACGTTTTTGCAGCAAAACTTTTCAATTTTCACTATCCAAAAATAACATTTTGATCTAGAAGTTGCTCAAATTCCTCCTCTGCGTGCATAAAGACCGTTCCCGTATGTTTCTACATTTAATCATAAAGAAATAACTAAATTTGCCTGTAAGTAGGTCCAAATCACTCATTGGATGAAATAACCAGTACGTACCCACAATCTTTTCTGCAGCAATTTCGAGATATTTCATGTATAGCAATATGGAGGCATATTCCCATTTTCGTAAAGGACTTCTCAAACATTCAGCAATATTTCGAACCAATTTTTGAAATTTTGCATCCGCAGGTAATATCGGTACTGCGGTCCATGTTAGAAGACAAATATAATAAATCCGATTTAGAATTTTGACATTTGTAAAAGTAAGTTTCCCTTAAACTTTAATAAATTAGCAATGATTAAAATGACATTTGAAAAATATTTAAAATAACATTCGGCAGTGGCTACCGTATGTAAGCTGTGATTATTAACTCTCAGTTACTAATTCGATTTGAAGTAGGTTGTATTGATCGATTTTGAGAAAATTTTTTGAATGGAGAGACATTTGGTTGCTACAACTATTTGTCTTGGATCACAAACGAAAATCCATTCCAATTATCACCAAGTGGTAGAAATGACGAAAAAATGCTTGTAAAAAGTGAATGTAATTTGACCCGACTATCAATGACTTCGAAATGCGGAATTTTCATTGCTACAACAAATTTCCAACCAGTCTGTTCTCTGTGTGTATAAGAATGCACTTTTGCTCGATATTATTACGTTTTGCCTTGAATATGACTGTGAATCGGTCAGGAAAGAAGCTGTAGGTTAAACAAATATAATACTGCGATACTTAAGGACTTAAAACTTTCAATTTTCTATTGTTAAACATTTGGAAAATTCGACTTTTCCAACTTTTTGGTTAGGTTAGACTAGCTGTAGTAGAAGACCGTAATTTCAGGCTCACTTATACAATTCACTGTGATACCACAGCGGTGAACTTCTTTCTTGTAATTGAGATGAGATAATGTTTGGTCGAAAGTGGGGTTGAACCCATGACCCTTTGTATGTAAGGCTGGCTGCTAACAATTGCACCACAGTGGCTCCCGTTGTGAAGTAAAAAGGACAAGTTTTTTTTTTTTAATTTAAAAAAGTCGACTTTTCGACTGTTTCAAAACTTGGCAAAATCTTTCAAAATTTGGAAAATTCGACTTTCCGACTTCATGAAAAATTCGATTTAATAATTTTCTGGAAATATTTTTTATAAGGTATGGTCGGTAGTTCCCCAAACATAACAACATCTTGGGCCTTGTTTCTTTGCTTTAGTGAAAGATAGTGCTCCTTTTGGAACAATATATCTGAATCTTTTCACTAGGTATTTTCAATCTAATGTTGCAGTTTTTTACCACAACGATTGCGTTTGGCGAAGCTATAAAGATTTTGTTCACTTCGAGGTGTTTATGCTGGCCCAAAAAAGTCGCTTGTGATTTCCATGAATCAAGACCCCTCAACACGAATTATTTATTTTCGTTTTAAATGGTAGTTTACCGAAATTAAATTCAAAATTTCTTCATATATTATATGGCCCTTAACAACTATGCAAAACTTGGTCCACATCGGTCAATAATTATATATAGCCCCCATATAAACCGATCCCCCGATTTGGCTTGCGGAGCCTCTAAGAGAAGCAAATTTCATCCGATCCGGCTGAAACTTGGTACATGGTGTTAGTAGATGGTCTCTAACAACTATGCAAAAATTGGTCCACATCGGTGCATAATTATATATAGCCCCCATCATTAGCGTAGCTAGACAATTTTCCTAGGGGGGGCTATAGCCCACCTAGAAAAAAATTAATAGACTGAACTTCAGTTCGATTCATGTTTTATTTTATAAAAATTAATAAAAAATTAGACTTCAATATAACTCGACAATTAATTTATAAAAAAGTAACTAAAAGTAGTTCCACGCTTTTTCCCAGCAAAAAAATTTTTGTGTTGTGTTTCTAAAAGCACAACTGTAAAATCACCTCCAAAAATGTCTTCACAAAGAAGTTAATTATTTTAAATACGCAGGAAGTTGTTTTGATTCAATTTTTTATAACTAATTTTTTCTTTAATGGGTATTTTTTTTGTTGTTAATGGGTTGTTGTTGTTGTAACAGTTTATTGTGATTTCATCCATTTTATGTTATACGCTTTGGTATTCAGCTTATGGCCAGATCGAGGAACTCTGCGACGTGTTGTGTTTTTAATGGGTAATTTTTTTGTAATGGATTAAAAAAGAGTAAAAGTTTATAAAATGGTACAAATTTTTCAAATTTTGCCGAAAAAATGCTAATCCATTCTAGAAAATTTTAATATTTTAATAATTTTTGAAAATATTCGATAAACAAGCTTTATAATGCATTAAAAATCATAAAAACGTTTATTCGGGAAAATATCACAAAATTCACCTTATAGTAAAGAAACCAACTTACAATTTAGAAGACAATGTTAAGAAATAAAATCGGCAACTGCTACCACAATGTAAAGTCGTAAATAGGTTTTCAAATTCTGGGGGGCTAAAATTTTTCTGGGGGGGGGTCTAAGCCCCCTCCCCAGAGGCCTTCCTACGCTTATGGCCCCCATATAAACCGATCACCAGATTTGAACTCCGGAGCCTCTTGGAAGACCAAAATTGATCTGATTCAGTTGATATTTGGTACGTGGGATTAATATATGGCCTCAAACACCTATGCACAAATTGGTCGAAATCGGTCCATAATTATATATAGCCCCCATATAAACCGATCCCAAGATTTGACCTCCGGAGCCCCTTGGAAGAGAAAAATTAATCTGATTCGGTTGAAATTTGGTACGTGATGTTAGTATATGGTATCCAACAATCATGCAAGAATTGGTTCATATCAGTCCATAATTATATATAGCCCCCATATAAACCGATCCCCAGATTTGACCTCCGGTGCCTTTTGGAGAAGCAAAATTCATCCGATCTGGTTGAAATTTGGTACGTGGTGGTAGTATATGATATTTAACAACCATGCCAAAAGTGGTCCATATCAGTCCATAATCATATATAGCCCCCATATAAACCGATCCCGAGATTTGGTTTTGGAGCCTCTTGGAGGAGCAAATTTCATCCGAGTCATTTGAAATGTGGTATATTGTGCTAGTATATGGCCGTTAACAACCATGCCTAACTAGGTCCATATCGGTCTATAGTTATATATAGCCTTCAGATAAAACGATCCCAAATCACACAAAAATTGGTCCATATCAAGTTCATAATTGTATATAGCCCCCATATAAGCGACCCCCATATTTCAATTCTGGCTCTCTACGTACCGTGCAAAAGCCCATATCGATTCGTAATTATTTTTAGACTTACCTACACATACCTTTTTTGTCTAATATATACCACGTATCGACTAACTCACAATTTAGAAAACGATGTTCAGAAACTTTAAGATACCACAACCCAAGTAATTCGATTGTGGATGACAGTCTTTCGTAGAAGTTTCTACGCAATCCATGGTGGAGGGTACATAAGATTCGGCCTGGCCGAACTTACGGCCATATATACTTATTTCTTCATTTCGAGGCCGTTTTGCCGCGATTTCGACCTTCAAACGCTCCAATAACGCCATATAATAGTCACTGTCGATGGGTTTTCCCTTCTCAAGATAATCGATAAAAATTATTCCATGCGCATCCCAAAACACAGAGGCCATTACTTTGCCAGCGGACTTTTGAGTCTTTCCACGCTTCGGAGACGGTTCACCGGTCGCTGTCCACTCAGCCGACTGTCGATTGGACTCAGGATTGTAGTGATGTAGCCATGTTTCATCCATTGTCACATATCGACGGAAAAACTCGGATGTATTACGAGTTAACAGCTGCAAACACCGCTCAGAATCATCAACACGTTGTTTTTGGTCAAATGTGAGCTCGCGCCGTACCCATTTTGCACAGAGCTTGCGCATATCAAAATATTGATGAATGATATGACCAACACGTTCCTTTGATATCTTTCAGGCATCTGCTATCTCGCTCAACTTCATTTTACGGTCATTCAAAATCATTTTGTGGATTTTTTTTGATGTTTTCGTCGGTAACCACCTCTTTCGGGCGTCCACTACGTTCACCGTCCTCCGTGCTCATTTCACCACACTTGAATTTTGCATACCAATCAATTATTGTTGATTTCCCTGAGGCAGAGTCCGGAAACTCATTATCAAGCCAAGTTTTTGCGTCCACCGTATTTTTTCCCTTCAGAAAAAAGTATTTTATCAAAACACGAAATTCCTTTTTTCCATTTTTTTCACAATAACAAAAGTTGCTTCACAAAAGACGCTCTATCTCACAAACTAATTGACTTGCAGACGTCAAATTTTGATACGAATCATTTGAAGGTTGGTACTATATAAAAATAATATGCATTTAATACTAGCGACGCCATCTATGTGTCAGACTGGGGACTTATCAGCCTACCTGTTATGTTAACTGAAATTAATTTATCTCTCGAACTATATACTATTTTTGAATTTTGTTACCTTTGCTGATTTACGTTTGGAAAATGTCGTGAAGCTCGTGAATTTGTCGTGAATCACAAGAATCGTCGTGAATCGTGCGTGAACGTGAGTCTTTAAAAGTAGTTCGTGCGTGAGCGTGCGTTAGTACGGGTTTTCGTTTCATGAATGTGCGTGAGTGTGAGTGGTTACCAAACGTATCGTGCGTGATTAACATTTTTTCATGAATGTGCGTGAGTGTGAGTGAAATTTCAGTCACGCGCACACCTCTAGTAGAAAGTCGGGCGGGGCCGACTATATCATACCCTAAACCGCCCCTACTGAATTAGTAAAAATTGTTTGTTGGGTATCAATGATACAGGTTTGTGGAAAACCCGCATTTCCATATTTAAGAACATTAATGGGTACATGGTTATGGGAGTTTTATCACAATCTGAATAGAAATGTCTGATATTAGGAGCTATAGTTGATTCTGAACCTACAGAGTTAGTATGCCACTAATATTGAATCCATTATTAAAAAAGAGGAAATCGGTCAATTAGTATGGCAATAAATCCAAATTTCCGAAAATAGGGCAAAATATTTATGTAAGAGCTACATGTAAGTCTAAATATATCGGCTAATACATGTACATTTGAAATTTGATCAACATTGGTTAATAAATAAGAGTATTATGGCCAAATTTGGGAAAATCGATCGATGAATATATATGGGAGCTATATCTAAATCTGCACCGATTTTGATGATATTTTCCAGATTTGGTTGATACCACAGAAGGTTACCTTGTGCTAAATTAGAGTAAGATCGGGCACTAAGTCTTATTATGGTCGGAAAATAATGAGTACATTTTTCAAAAACGGGCGACACATATATATGGAAGCTATATCTAAATCTGAACCGATTTGGATTATATTTTACAGGTTTTGTTTATATTACAGGAGATCTTGTGCTAAATTTGAGTAAGATCGGTTAATAAATTAGACCACTATGGTCTAAAATATGGTTATAAGAGGCAAATTTTTGAAAATCGGGCGCTACATATATATAAGCTATATCTAAATCTGAACCGATTTGAATGATATTTTGCACATATAGTCAGTACTGTAGAACATTAGAGTAAGCCAAATTTGTAAGATCGATTCATAAATAAGGGTTTTATGGCAAAATTTGTGAAAATCGGGCGATACATATATATGGGAGCTATATCTAAATCTGAACCGATTTCAACGAATTGGTGCGCATATAGTGAGTGCTATAGAAAATTAAATTTGGCTAGCTTTGAGTCAGATCGGTTTATAAATAAGGGACTTATGGCCAAATTTGGGAAAATCGGGCGATACATATATATGGGAGCTATATTTAAATCTAAACCGATTTCGATGAAATTTGGCACACTTTAAGGGTGATCCATCAGATTACTTTGTGGCAATTTTGACGGCGATCGGTTAGTAAATGATCGAAATCTGACCCCATTTGTCGAAATCGGGCGATACATATATATGGGAGCTATATTTAATTTGATCCGATTTCTTCCAAATTCAATATCGTTCGTCCTTGTGCTCAAAAAACACTCTGTACCAAATTTCATCAAAATCGGTTAATAATTGCGACCGGAATCCTGCGAACAACAAATACATGGACCGACGGACAGACAGACAGACAGACAGACGGACGGACGGACGGACGGATACCAAGCGCTAGATCGACTCAGGAGGTGATTCTGAGTCGATCGGTATATATTTTATGGGGTCTAAAATCAATATTTCTGGGAGGCAAATTATACCCTAACCACTATGTGGTTTGGGGAATAATAAGATTAAGTGGTTGTAGTTATATGAAAAACTGATGTATAGTGGTGGTGAAAAAATTGTTAAATTTGGGATGAATAATTCGAATATGTAATTTCCATGAGAATTTAACATAGAAGACCCGAATTGAATCATCTCACCCCGCCAGAGCTACACTAAAGACTATGGAAATTCGACTTAGACCAATAATTAGTGCAAAATGTTTCTTCCGTAATGGTTTTCTAAAAGTGTGTAGAGCTCAAACAGTGCACCAACTAATGAACACCTTTCCAATAAGTCTTGATATATTTTTGCAAATTTCTTACGATAATGTTCTTAAAATTCAATAGACTGCAAAGTGAGTCATAAAATACGCCATGCACAACATGTTTTAATTTCGAAATGGTTGTAAATAATAAGCCTTTTTCTTTTAATTATAAGTTAATAGAAATCAGGCTTGTTTATTACCGTTTATATTAGGATTGCATGTCTAGTAAACATTTGTCAGCTATAAGTTATCGAAACATTGGGAGTTAGTTAATCTACTAATGTACTATAAATTATTTATGTGAAGGGTTTGTCAATATGCACCTTTATGCTGAAAAGGATGTGCAAGGATAATAGCAAAGGATATACACATATTTCTTTCCAATATACTTTCTTGTGTTAAAGTACTAAAAACTTCTTCGAAATACTAACTAGGGTTAGTATCATACTAGCCCTTCTTTAAATTATTCAAAGAAATCCTGTTTTTATACTTAAATGAGGGTGTAGTCATCATCCAAATTGTTTGTTTGATTTTTTAAGGAGTGTTGTGTTATTTTTACCTGATATGAATGCGTGTTAAAAGAGTTGTAATATTTTTCGTTATTGGAATAGAGAGTTGTGGACGAGAATGATAATAACTAAGGGGAGAGATATAAAGAAATTTTAATTTAAGGTATATTCGCTGATATGTTAAGTTTATGTTGCCATACGTCAGATGGTCATGAATTCTGTCATAAAAGAGCTTTCGATTTCTAATCAACCTCACATTTGCTTGTCCTGTCTAGATACTGCAGTTCCACTCGTATTCAGACCTAGACCAATAAGTACTTACATCTTGATATAACATATATAAAAATATCATACAGATTTATATACCCCTCATATTTAAATCATGCATCACTCTGTGGATCATAGTATTATAGGTGAATATGTTTGCGGCACCCAGCTGAACAAATGGTGTCTTTGGCAATAATGCTCAGGGTCATTCCCTGATTCGATCCATCGATGCCCATCTGTCTGTCTGTCTATCTGTGAACATATTTTGTAATCAAAGTCTAGGTCGCAATTGGAGTCCAATCGACTTTGGAGAAGTATGTGTTTTGGTCGGAATTGATTGATTTTGGAATAAATCGGTTAAGATTTGCATATAGCGATTTGAGCAGGTAGAATTAGCATTCTGCCTATGCACATCAAATTGTGTGAAAGTCGTTCAGTTTTATTCCGATTTAATTGAAATTTTGAAATTTAGAATTAGCATTTTAGCTATGTTCGTCAAATTTTTAGATAATTTATAAATTTAGTTAAAAGCAAGTATGTACCGCCGTAAGTTCGGCCAGGTCTTAGCTTATATACCCTCCACCATGGATTGCGTAGAAACTTCTTCTAAACACTGCCATCCACAATCGAATTACTTAAGTTGCGGTAAGGCTTGCCGATGGCAAGGTATCTTAACACCTCCTAAGACCGTCTTCTAAATTGTATGTAAGACCATACGTGGTATATATTTAATCAAAACAGACCGATTAAATACGTATATAACTCAGCTTGACAAAATTTTCCATAGAAATAAAATTTTGACAAAATTTTCTATAGAAATAAAATTTTAACAAAATTTTCTATAGAAATAAAATTTTGACAAAATTTTCTATAAAAAAAAAATTGACAAAATTTTCTATAGAAATACAATGTTAACAAAATTTTCTATAGAAGTAAAATTTTCAAAAAATTTTCCATAGAGATAAAATTTTGCCAAATTTTCTATAGAAATAAAGTTTTGGCAACATTTTCTATAGAAATGAAATTTTAACAAAATTTTCTATAGAAATAAAATTTTAACAAAATTTTCTATTGAAATAAAATTTTGACAAAATGTTCTATAGAAATAAAATTTTGACAAAATTTTCTATAAAAAAAATTTACAAAATTTTCTATAGAAATACAAGTTTAACAAAATTTTCTATAGAAGTAAAATTTTCACAAAATTTTCCATAGAAATAAAATTTTGCCAAATTTTCTATAGAAATAAAGTTTTGGCAAAATTTTCTATAGAAATGAAATTTTAACAAAATTTTCTATAGAAATAAAATTTTAACAAAATTTTCTATAGAAATAAAATTTTGACAAAATTTTCTATAGAAATAAAATTTTGGTAGATTTTTGGCTCGAGGGGCAACCATGATTATGAACCGATATGGACCAATTTTTGTGTGATTGGAGATCGGCTCTATGTCGGTATGGTTGTTAGCGCGCATATACTAACACCACGTTCCAAATTTGAAACGGATCGGATTAATTTTGCTCCTCCAAGAGGCTCTGGAGGTCAAATCTGCAGAACGGTTTATATGGGAGCTATATATAATTATGGACCGCTATGGATAAATTCTGGCACGGTTGTTAGAGATCATATACTAACACCATGTTCCAAATTTAAACCCGATTGGATGAAATTTGCTTCTCTTAGAGACTCCGCAAGCCAAATCGGGGGATCGGTTTATATGGGGCCTATATATAATTATGGACCGATGTGGACCAATTTTTGCATGGTTGTTAGAGACCATATGCTAACGCCATGTACCAAATGTCAGCACAATCGGATGCAATTTGCTTCTCTTTGAGGCCCTGCAAGCCAAATTTGGGGATCGGTTTATATGGGGGCTATATATAATTATGGTCCGATGTGGACCAATTTTTGCATGGTTGTTAGAGACCATATACCAACACCATGTACCAACTTTCTGCCGGATCGGATGAAATATGCTTCTGTTAGAGGCTCCGCAAGCCAAATCTTAGGGTCCGTTTACATGGGGGCTATACGTAAAAGTGGACCGATATGGCCCATTTTCAATACTAAATGGTCATTGATATCCTTAGTTTCAAGTTCATACTTAAAAAAAAATTTATTTAAAATTTTTCTTTTAGAATTTTCCAAAGGTTCGATGTGAGATTTGGGTCAGTCGACTGGGCACGCCAGTCAAGTGCACGCAATTTTTCCTCGGAAATCAATTGTTTTACCACCTTAGACATGTGTGCGGGGTCGTTCTTGTGCTGAAACGTCCAAGCAGACGGCATAATACTCTAGACTCTATGAATCGGGCCAATACCAGTTCCACAAAAATACCATAATATCGCTGTACCATATTTGACAGGACTTTTCTGTATTTTGGATTAAGACTTTCACTTTTGGACCTTCGTTCTCAGTATCTGTTATCCAAACTATTCAACTAAAACTTTGATTCGTCGAAAAATGGAACATATTTCTACTTCTGCTCGGACCATTTAAGTTAATTTTTTTTTCTTGCAAACTGAAGACGCTACTTTTTTTGCAAATACGTGGTTTTATATCGCACTCCGACTTCTAAAGTTCTACTTCTGATCGTTAAGGGAATTTTTATATAGTGTTTTTAATTTTACGATCTTCTTGTGGCGTAGTCTTAGGTTTTCTTCCATCTCTGTGCACAGTTTTGGTGCTTGCACTATTTACTCGTATGTCTCGAGACACAGTTGATTTTCGGACATTATACTCATTCGAAATTACACTCTTTCGAAATTCGATAATTTTTTGTAAGCGGATTATCTTCTCTGTGGTTATTTTATCGAATTATTCCAAAAATAGACAATAAATTCCTCTGATGCTCATGACAAAATTATGCAATCAACTAATCGATATTCCTAGGATGTTCTATTTGTAGATTTTATCTATCCTCTTCTTATAACTTATTCAGATAAAAAAATACAAAAAGAATGTCATTAAAGAGAAAAAAAAATATTATATGGTTCTAGGTACACCCAGAGAAGGAATATGATCACCTCAACCATGTTTCAAGAGCAAAATGTTATTTTTGAATGGTGACAATGTAACATGTTTGTCGCAACCATGTTATTTTCTCGGAGATTATGTGTGTGATTTCGGCAAGCATATTATTTTTGGCGAGAAAAGAACATTTTTGCCATAAACATGTTACATGGTCACCATCCAAAAATAACATTTTGCTCTTGAAACATGGTTGAGGTGATCATATTCCTTCTCTGCGTGTAGTTGCCAAAGTTTTGAACATGTCAAACAACGCGAATCTTTACCCAATATCACAATGGACCAACTATGGTCTAAGTGGACACAAACCCGCTAGTTCGGATTGGTGTCAACCTCCATAACCTAACCTAACCTACCCAATAAGAATTTCAAAACACTACTCCTTTAAGACTTTTTGTTAAGGGGGATGTAAACTATAAAGTTATTATTATGGGGGATTTACTTCCACCGAATGCGTCCTTTTGTGACTGTACAGAGCCCATGATCTATGACCACAATATTTAGTTTAGATTATGATGATAAGGGTTTTAAACATACAAATTTCGCAAATGTCTGAATTCGGGGTTTCCTTACTTGGTTTTGAAAAATGTCGTGAGTTTTCATAAGCCTCTATTTTAAATTTAAAATTAAAAATCTGAAATTTAAGTCAAATTTCTTAAAGACCAAGAAATTGTAATTTTTATTTTTATAAAATACAGTGTGGCCAAAACTCAACACCCTTTCCTTTCATATCCATAAAAAATATATTTTATAGAAAAATGTTAAAACAAGCAAAAGACAATTTTATTCCATTTATCATATCGTTCAAAAATACATCACATCACTGTCTGCATATTCAAATGAAGGCAAACAAGGTGTGACTTGAGGTTTGTCAATTGCCATCGTATCTTGAACCCTTTTAACATGACATTAATGTCGTCAGGACACATTTGTAAGATACCCCACCCTAAAATCAAACCATCACGCGAACCAATATGTCTGCGATAAGAAGCAATCATGTATTTACACACCTTTGTCATAACCTCTAACCCACACAGGAACACACGCACACACCCAAACACATAAAGCCATAAATATTTGCTTATACATAAAGCATAATGTCGTATATGTTCCCTACCTACCCACAAAAATAGCCTCATCACAAATGTGTTCACATTATATTCGCCTCATAAAATATTATCGTAACAATGTCGATACATGAATAGCTAAAGTGGCTGGGTCGGTCGGATGATAGACTTGCAGGATAGCTGTCAGCAGGCTGCCTGTGCCTGCGATGATAGAGGGTCTGTTATGATATTGAATTATTTCGGCAACACAACTGATTATTTTAATTAATAATTAATGGTGGAATAAGCGACACACATACGAGTAGATGTTATTCACACATCCAAATCTTACACATATAGATCGTGTGCACATTCACATTTTGAGAGGTGTGTGTTTAGTTATTCATTTATTGTATAAAGAAGTAATTGATGGGACACATACAGTAAGTTTAAAATAAGTACAAAGTCAAACTGATAAATAATGCGAAATGAGCAATTTCTAAAATCGGACTAACCATTTATTTTACTTAAAATTTTGCATAAAAATAGTCCCCCATATACCAGGTATGAAATGATCGCTTTTCCACGCTTTTGGATCTTTCCCATAGCTTTTAAACGGTCAGAAATTGTTTGTTGTGCAACCTTCAACATTGCTGCCATTTTTTGTAAATCATGTTTTTTTCATATATTTTTTTTTGATTTTTTGTTTTGTTTTTATTGTTTATAACAAAATTCTACATACAAAAATAATTTTTCCAATTTTTTTTTAATTTTTTTTGCTTGAATTTTCTTGTTTTTGTTGAGCGTGTACTTCTTGTCCTCTGCCCTGTGCGCAAGTGTTGCAGCGATATGCAACACAGTATACCCGCGTTTTCCGCTGCCGCCCGTACTCAGAACGGTCTTGGTAATACCTGAAATGAAAAAAAAAAAATAAAAAACAAATAAATATATATATTCTATTATTGTATTTGAAGATGTTTTTCTTACCCAGACATCGAATGCTTCCATCGCATTGGGTATCCTTGGATATAAGTTATATGGTTGTTCAGGGCACGTTCTTCGATATTTGGTGTGGGCAACTGTTTCGTTAGCAGTAACAAGAACGACCGCCGTCTGTCACTCCTTTTTATAGGCTTCATTTCGTTGTAAATCGTAAAAGCAGCCAATGCAGCGACGTCCAGCATATTTTAAAACATGGCCAACGGCCATCGTTGTGTTGCTATTTTGCAGCTGTAAGTGCCTAGCAAAAACAATGGAAGATGAAGATGGGAAAATGGCAGCAGAGGGTATCAAACCATTGACGGCGTTCGATGCAAACGTGTCGTTTATGATTTTTTTTCCACAAATTAAACTAAGAATAAAAAGAAATTTATATCAGGGAATGACGTAGAACATTCGGTCAAAAGTTTCTCATTATTATTTACACAAAATTTAACATCATTTGTGAGTTTTTAACAAAAAATATTGCAAATTAAAAATGAACGAACGTGTATGTATCGAACACCGTAAATGCAACTTTTGGTATGACGTCGCCCATTTTCCAATCTTCCTTTTCTATTGTTTTTGGTGCCTAGCATTTGATCCATGGTATCAACGCCGCATTTGTTGGCGTTGTAATCTAATATGGCATAGGGTTTCCGCTTCTCGGTTTGCTCGTCAACGAGGCAGGTGTAGTGCATTGTGGAGAGCACGTTCACCACTTTATTTTTTTTCGGCACGTATGAGCATAACGATATATCCCCCTCGTTGAACCCAAATAATGTACTATTGATGGTGCGTTTATGGTTCTTCTTGAACTCCTGTGGAATGATTGTTTTGTTGTAGCGCACTGTACCAACATATGCGGTCGTCCTCCTCAACAAAATACGCGCCAAGTCAAGAGTGGTAAAGAAATTATCCGCGTATATAACATAGTACGGCCAGCATCTAAATATTTTTCCACAAGATCCAGCACTACATTCTGCCCTTGGTTTATCTCCCGTTGTTGGTTTGGCAGTTTTCCAGAATATATCATTCCCTTCACAGGATAATAACTCGTTGAGTCGTACAACCACCATACTTTCAAACCATACTTAGCTGGCTTTGACGGAATATATTGTGCGAAGCGGGTGCGGCCTCTGTAAGGGAACAACTGCTCATCAACTGTTAATGCTTAATGAGGAGTATAAGTTGCTGCCAAGTTATGTTCCCAAATGTCGTCAATATCCGCAGTTTTGCTGTTGATGAGTCGCTGTTGTCGAGTGTTTCCATTGTCGAATCGAATAAATTGCTTTATACACATGAAGCGGTCGTACGACAACGCAGCTTTGTATATTGGGCAACGCGTCGCGTCCCGGAATTCCATAGCTGGTTCATGGTTTGATCTTGTGAGTCCAGTATACAAAAGAATAGCTACAAAGGCGTCAAACTCTATCACTGTCACTGGCTTCCACTCCTTCTCAATCTCTCTCTCTCTCTCAAGCTCTCTTAATGACGACTAAAAAAATATGTGTGTATTTTTGTTCTTCGAAATTCCAATGTATATTTTTATACCCTCCACCATAGGATGGGGGGTATATTAACTTTGTCACCGTGGTGCAATGGTTAGCATGACCGCCTTGCATACACAAGGTCGTGGGTTCGATTCCTGCTACAACCGAACACCAAGAAATTTTTCAGCGGTGGATTATCCCACCTCAGTAATGCTGGTGACATTTCTGAGGGTTTCAAAGCTTCTCTAAGTGGTTTCACTGGAATGTGGAACGCCGTTCGGTCTCGGCTTAACATGGAATCGGGCAGCACTCAGTGATAAGAGATAAGTTCACCACTGTGGTATCACAATGGACTGAATAGTCTAAGTGAGCCTGATACATCGGGCTGCCACATAACCTAACCTAACCTAACCTAACCTAACCTAACCTAACCTAACCTAACCTAACCTAACCTAACTTTGTCATTCCGTTTGTAACACATCGAAATATTGCTCTAAGACCCCATAAAGTATATATATTCTGGGTCGTGGTGAAATTCTGAGTCGATCTGAGCATGTCCGTCCGTCCGTCTGTTGAAATCACGCTAACTTCCGAACGAAACAAGCTATCGACTTGAAACTTGGTACAATTAGTTGTTATTGATGTAGGTCAGATGGTATTGCAAATGAACCATATCGGTCCACTTTTACGTATAGACCCCATATAAACGGACCCCCAAATTTGGCTTGCGAGGCCTCTAAGAGAAGCAAATTTCATCCGATCCGGCTGAAATTTGGTACATGATGTTAGTATATGGTCTCTAACAATCATGCAAAAATTGGTCCTCATCGGTCCATAATTATATATAGCCCCCATATAAACCGATCCCCCGATTTGGCTTGCGAGGCCTCTAAGTGAAGCAAATTTCATCCGATCCGGCTGAAATTTGGTACATGGTGTTAGTATATGGTCTCTAACAACCATGCAAAAATTGGTCCACATCGGTCCATAATTATATATAGCCCCCATATAAACCGATCCCCCGATTTGGCTTGCGAGGCCTCTAAGAGAAGCAAATTTCATCCGATCTGGCTGAAATTTGGAACATGGTGTTAGTATATGGTCTCTAACACCCATGCAAAAATTGGTCCACATCGGTCCATAATTATATATAGCCCCCATATAAACCGATCACCAGATTTGACCTCCGGAGCCTCTTGGAAGACCAAAATTCATCTGAATCAGTTGAAATTTGGTACGTGGTGTTAATATATGGCCTCAAACTCCCATGCAAAAATTGGTCGACATCGGTCCATAATTATATATAGGCCCCATATATAATTCCATAATTATATAGAGCTCCCATATAAACCGATCCCCAGATTTGACCTCCAGTGCCTTTTGGAGAAGCAAACTTCATCCGATTTGCTTGAAATTATGTACGTGGTGATCGTATATGATATTTAACAACCATGCCAAAAGTGGTCCATATCAGTCCATAATCACATATATCCCCATATAAACCGATCTCGAGATTTGGTTTTGGAGCCTCTTGGAGGAGAAAATTTCATCCGAGTGAGTTGAAATTTGGTACATTGTGCTAGTATATGGTCGTTAAGAACCATGTCTAACTACACGGATGAAAAAGACTGTTTTTCATATGTTTGGCTATAAACATTATATGTTTGGAACACAAAATTTAAACACAAAATTTTTGAGTGCAAGCATATAATGTTCATAAACTAGCATAACATGTTTGGGACATATATGTTAATATGTTAGAACATATTATGTTTGGGACATAAAATGTTTGTAAATATAATATGCTTGGATGCAAACATATATTAATTTAGAAATAGCCTATAAACATATATGTGTTTAGTAGCTTGGAGCGCTATTTAACAGGGAGCGATATTGAATTAAGTTGGTGGTTGTTGCTTGTTATTACAAAATTAACATTTTATTTTTCCTTGGGCAATTGATCAGCTACTTCTTTGATCCTTACAAACTGTGTGGTCCGCTGTTCGAATCCCCGTCCGGCAAAAGGTAAAATTAAAATAAAAAAAATCATACAATTGAATAATTTCTTCTACAATGTTTGTATTACAGAAAAAGGTGCTAAGAACTAAAAAATCTCGTGGAAGTGAGAAAGATGTGGGGGAATATACAATTGGGCAGAAACAAAATTTTGAGCATTCAGGTCGAAAACCTATGTTGTTAGCACCTATATTACCTGTTTATTTTCATAATTCATTATGATTGTAAATATATAAATAAATAAATAAAATTTTGAGCACAATATTGTTTGGGAGAATTTTTTGTAAGCATATAATATTTTTGGGTGCAAAATGCTTCCAAACATATTATATGTTCACATAATAACATATTGTATTTTGGAAGACAACATTATTGAATTTGGATGCAAAAATACAAAATGTTTGGAACTTAGACTACCCAAACATATATTGTTTAGACCAATATGCTTTCAAACATATTATATATTGGATGAGATCAAACATATAAATGTTTGGGCAATAGCCAAAAATGTATATGCTTGAAGCAAAATATGTTTGGGAGTATATGTTACAGAAGCGATTTTTTGTGAGCGTGTAGGTCCATATCGGTCTATAGTTATATATATCCCTCAGATAAATCGGTTTCCAATCACACAAAAATTGGTCCATATCAAGTTCATAATTGTATTAGCCCCCATATAAGCGACCCCCATATTTCAATTCTGGCTCTCTACGTACCGTGCAAAAAGTCCATATCGATTCCGAATTATTTGCAGACTTAACTATACATAAATTTTTTGTCTAATATATACCACGTATGGACTAACTCACAATTTAGAAAACGATGTTAAGAAGTTTTAAGATACCACAACCCAAGTATTTCGATTGTGGATGACAGTCTCAGGGATCCGGAGCGGTCCATTTTTTTCGCTCCGCTCCGCTCCCGCTCCGGAGAAAAAAAAATCGCTCCGCTCCTCGCTCCGCTCCGAGAAAAAAAAATCGCTCCGCTCCGCTCCACGCTCCGCTCCGCTCCTCTTCGAGAAAAATCGGGCGGTACATATATATGGGAGCTATAGCTAAATCTGGGAAAATCGGGCGATACATATATATGAGAGCTATATCTAAATCTGAACCGATTTGGATGAAATTTTGCAGACTTGAAGGGCGATGAAAAAGATTACCTTTTGCCAAATTTGGCGACGATCCGTTTGAAAAAAAGCACAGCGTGACCCCATTTGTCGAAATCGGGCGATACATATATATGGGAGCTATATCTAAATTTGATCCGATTTCTTCCAAATTCAATAGCGTTCGTCGTTGTGCCCAAAAACTCCCTGTACCAAATTTCATCAAAATCGGTTAATAATTGCCACCGAAATCCTGTGAACAACAAATACATGGACAGACGGACGGACGGACACCAAGCGCTAGATCGACTCAGGAGGTGATTCTGAGTCGATCGGTATATATTTTATGGGGTCTAAAATCAATATTTCTGGTAGGCACATTTTTTGGCAGATCAAATTTATTATACCCTAACCACTATGTGGTTTAGGGTATAATGACTTTAAAACAATGTGTTGAAACATTTTATTAATTTTGAAGATTTTTTCAGAAATATTAAATCCATTTTGATTTCATTAAAACGAAATTTTCATTCATGTTAGGATACACATTTTTATGTCGAATCACTTAGCTATAAGGACAAACTGACTTCATTGAAAAGTTTAGAGACTTTTAGACAAGGAAAAAACTTTATATCAGAGAAATACGTCTTCTATTCTAAGCAAAATTCGTATTCGTATTTTAAGCATGTGAAATATTTGGCCTCCCGACAATATTCTTTGCGGTGCACCATCTACTATTTAATATGTGATAGAAACCAAATTTATGAAAATGGACCAAAATGGACCAAATTTAAAAATTAGAAATCTTTTGGACCAATTTTGGTCCGATCGGACCAAAACGGCAACGCTGATTGGAATTGAAAGTCTATACACAGAGTAGAAGTAACTACTCTCCGAAAGTTTTTTTTTTGTTTTGCAACAGACGTAGAGAAAAGGTTTTGTAATATTTGATGATTTGACTTAAAAATGGGTATCTTAACATGAAACAAAAAATTTATAGGCTAAGGTCAATTTGACTTTAATAATTTAGAAAAATTCTTTAAATTTAATGAAATTGTCTTTAAATTTGTTGTCTTTTTGCATATTGACTACAAAGCAAAAAATCTTTCAAATATAGGACATGTTTTTCAAAACTTTATTTTAAAGAAGTTTTTTACTTCAAACATAGCATAATTTCTACTGGAAGTCGAGTCCTAATTTGGAAAATAAAGTTGCCGTTAACTCGTTTTTAAAGGACTTTGATAGCATATGAAGAAAAAAAGCTGAGAAAGCGAAAAATTAAAATTTGCTTCCTAGAAGCAAGTACACAAAACCTAAATTTAAAAGAGAATTGTGTTTTAAAAGTGTCCTTGCTTGTATTCTCCGCTTCTTTGGCTCGGAATCAATACCAAAATTGTTAAAGTAAAGACAAAATCTTTGGAACCGAGTATGCTTTTTTTCAGTGTATGTTTGCAACAACCTCCATCGAAATCAGTCCGTGGTATACCTACGAATATTCTTACTCAGATCTAGTGTTACCTAATTTCGCTTTTTTCCCCTTTATTGTAAAAATACATTTTTGAACAGCGTTTTTAAGAAATGTTCGTTCTCAAAAACGTAGATAACATACAATAATAAAATCAAGTCATTAGTTTTCAATGTGAGAAAAAATTAAAATAAATGTATATGCGCATATTTTTCAACCAAAATTGAAACTATCCATAATTTTAATTAAATTTTCGAGAACTAATATCAGAAATAAGAGAATGCTAGGGTATAGTACAATAGTAAAGCAAATATGAATGTCCTTACACTGAAAAAACGCATGCCCGGTTCCAAAGATTTTGTCTTTACTTTAACAGTTTGGGTATTAATTCCGAGCCAAAGAAGCGGAGAATACAAGTAGGGATACTTTAAAGACGCAATTCTCTTTTAAATTTGGGGGTTATGTACTTGCTTTTAGGAAGCAAATGCTAATTTTTAATTTTTTTAGATTTTTTTCGTCAGTTGTTATCAAAATCCTTTAAAAACGAGTTAACGACAATTTTATTTTCCATATTAAGACTCGACTTCCAGTAGAAATTATGCTATGTTTCAAGTAACAAGCGTCTTTAATATAAAGTGTTGAAAAACTTGTCTTATTTTTTGACGATTTTTTGCTTTGTAGGCAAGATGCAAAAAGGAAACAAATTTAAATACAATTTTATTAATTTTAAAGAATTTTTCTTAATTATTAAAGTCACGTTGACCTTACCTCAAAAATTTTATCTTTCATGTTATGATACACATTTTTAAGTAAAATCACTTTATTATAAGGACATTACAACTTCATTCAAAAGTTTATTGACTTTTGGACAAGGAAAAAAACTTTATTTTAGAGAAATGCGTCTTCCATGTTAAGCAAAATTTGTATTCTTATTCTAAGGACATGAAATCTTTGACTTCACGACAATATTTTTTTCAGTGTAGAAAACTAAAAAAATTAAATATAAATAAGATTGTTTAATTGCATTTATTTGGCGTTCCTTACAAACATCTTTGTAGTAATACGGGATGAAATTGATCGAAAGTACTGTTGTTACTTTTACAACACATACTAGAGATATATTTTGACATTTGCCGTTTTTGAAAACAATTACTAAAAAACACTTTGTGTTTTCCCCAATGTACGTACGTACAAAAATACATATCGTACATTTTAAACGTTTACTCACACTACGCTAAGTACTAAGTAATTTCAAAGTTACACATTTCATTCAAGTAATATTTTATTCGGAGCGGAGCGGTTTTTCATTTGGAAACCGCTCCGCTCCCGCTCCGCTCCGGATTTTAGAAATGCCGCTCCCGCTCCGCTCCCGCTCCGGCAAAAAAAGGGCTTGCTCCGCTCCGCTCCACGCTCCGCTCCGCTCCGGATCCCTGGACAGTCTTTCGTAGAAGTTTCTACGCAATCCATGGTGGAGGGTACATAAGATTTGGCCTGGCCGAACTTACGGCCGTATATACTTGTTGTTCTTAGAATTTGTTCGTAGAATTTTTTTTTGTTTTTATCATCATCCCTAATGTTTTTGAGTTTAGGTCTTTGTGTTCAGAACAAGTAAATTATGTGTTGAAACAATAAAAAAATTATAATGATGCCCAAAAACATGCATTTATTAGTGAAATTCAGTACAAGATCCATACGGACCTATTCACACGTCCGCGTACTATTCTCGCTAAAACCTCAATAACTCCTAAAGTAATGATCCGATCGGCTTGATTTTTTTCCAAAAGATGCGCAACAAAATACTCTTGGAATACAGAGTAACTTTGGGGGTGGGTTGTAGTGGCCGAAGTAGGAGTAATTTCAGTTGGAAAAGGCAAAAAGATCCCTAGGGACCTTCTCACTCATCGGAGGGTTAAAATTTTAATTGTATCAATTATGTTAATTTATTAATTGAAAAAAAATCATATTCAATCAACTTTTTGATTGGGAATATGTTGGTGATATTTTTTTCTGTGAAACTCAAATTTAAAAGAGAACTGTGACCTAAAAACATCCTTACTTCAACTCTACGCTTAGTTGGCTCGGAATCAATACCAAAATCATTGGATTGATGACAACATCTTTGGAACCGGGTATACTTTTTTAGTGAATATAAATCATAAAATACCTCCCAAAAGGAAGGATATAATATAGTCGGCACCGCTCGAATTTAGACTTTTGTTTCTTGTTTTTAGTTCATCTTGGTAATAGTTTTTGTGAGTGGAAAAGCGATATCACTTCACTGACGAAGACAAATATCAAAGCATATATAATGATTTTCGTACTTTGTTCCAATTTCTTGTCATCTTAGTATATTGTTGTTACGTATTTTCTAATTTATCTTTGTATTAAAACTAAGAATATACAGCTTAATATTTTCTATGTATTTCTATTCTCCTTATACGAGCGTTTTCCACGCATAAATGTGTACAGTTTGTATTGACACAAGTATTAATTTCGAATACATATCACGTCACATGAATACTGTGTCTCTCTTTGATTAGAATACCTCAAAATATTCTCTAATTTTGTAATTCATTTATGTGTGACATCACGAGTAATGGTAACAGTCCTTATAGAAAATGTAACGGCGTGGGTCATTAAGGTGGGAACGCACGCACACTAAGATACGCGTACACATCACAAATACCATGAATTGCATATGAAGACATCATTTACATGTCGGCATGAACAGCACTAATCATTAAATCTAAATTTAACATCAAATGTTGCTGCTTTGAATAAACGTAACGAATTGAAATGTTCTCTAGGAGGGAACGAAAGAACTGTGGTTTTGTTGGAGATTTAACGTAAAATTATTCTACGTTCTAGTTATATTATATTGGAGAGTATTTCAGGAAGGTGTAAATTGAAACTAAACTATCCAGATATTGGATATATAATTATATAGGGACAATATCAAAATATTAATAGATTCGACTGAATTTTTTATAAATTATAACATATATAAATTTAGGTATAAATGTTAGTAGTGTATTTTTTGTTTAATTAATATACCCACCAGTAGTGTATTTTTCATCAAATACTCAAAAGGATTGGTTTCTTATTTTACACAGAAAAAAATATTGTCGTAAGGACAAAGATTTCAAGTCCTTAAAATACGAATGCGAATTCTGCTTAGCATAGAAGACGCATTTATCCGATATGAAGTTTTTTCCTTGTCCAAAAGTCCATACATTTTTCCATAAAGTTGTTTTGCCCTTATTGTTGAGTTATTTAACTTAAAAATGGGTACCTTCCAATGAATGAAAATGTTGTGCAACTAATGCCAACTTGGCTTTAATAATTCTGGAAAATTCTGCAAAACTAATGAAATCGTCTTTAAATTTGTTTGCTTTGTAGTAGAGGTGTGCACGTGACACGAAATTGTCGTGACTTACGAAAATTTTCGTGATTCGTGCGTGAGTCACGGTCATGACAACAGCGTGAGTGTGCGTGAGCGTGATCAACAAACCAAAATGTCGTGCGTGAGCGTGAGTCACGAAAATAATATCTTCGTGAGTGTGCGTGAGTAACGAAATACACTCACGGAAATATTCTTGCTCACCAACATAAAACGCTTAAGAGTTAAATTCAATTACAATTTTAGTGACACCTGCGATGTTAAGAGTTTAATAACACTCTCGATTTTAATAACGCTCATGTTTTCAGACACTTCGGTAAGGTAAATTAATCATAAAATTATTCGTGAGTCACGATATTTTTCGTGAGTCACGATATTTTTCGTGAGTTACGATATTTTTCGTGAGTCACGATATTTTTCATGAGTAACTGTATTTTTCGTGAGTCACGACGTTTTCGTGTGAGTGTGCGTGAGTACAAATTTTCTTTTCGGGAGTGTGCGTGAGCGTGAGTCCTACCAAAAAATATCGTTCGTGAGTACGATTTTTCAGTCGTGAGTGTGAGTGTGCGTGAGCGTGAGCAAACTTTTACTCACGTGCACACCTCTACTTTGCAGTAGAGATGTGCACGTGAGTAATATTTTACTCACGCTCACGCACACTCACGACGGAAAAATCGTACTCACGCACACTCACGCACGATATTGTTTGGTAGGACTCACGCTCACGCACACTCACGAAAAGAAAATTTGTATTCACGCACACTCACGCACGAAAATGTCGTGACTCACGAAAAATACCGTGACTCACGAAAAATATCGTGACTCACGAAAAATGTCGTGACTCACGAACAATTTTTTGAGTAATGTACCTTAGCGACGTGTCTGCAAATATGAGCATTATTAAAATCGAGAGCGTTATTACACTCTTAACATCCCAGGTGTCACTAAAATTGTAAATGAATTTAACTTTTAAGCGTTTTATGTTGGTGAGCAGGATTATTTTCGTGAGCGTAAATCTTTACTCACGCACACTCACGAAGATAATATTTTCGTGACTCACGCTCACGCACGACATTTTGGTTTGTTAATCACGCTCACGCACACTCACGCCGTTGCCATGAGCGTGACTCACGACTCACGCGTGAGTCACGAAAATTTTCGTGAGTCACGACAATTTTGTGTCACGTGCACACCTCTACTTTGCAGTCAAATACAAAATATCTTGACTACAAAGCAAAAAAGCATTCAAAAAGGGGAGATGTTTTTCAATACTTGTTTTTAAAGATGTTTTTACTTGAAACATAGAATAATTCCTACTTGAAGTCGAGTGTGAATTTGGAAATTTAAGTTTTCACTAAGTTTTTAATGGGCTTTGATAGCATATGAAGAAAAAAAACAAGTATATACGGCCGTACGTTCGGCCAGGTCGAAGCTTATGTACCCTCCACCATGGATTGCGTAGAAACTTCTACTGAAGACTGTCATCCACAATCGAATTACTTGGGTTGCGGTAACACTTGGCGATGGCAAGGTATCTTAAAACCTCCTAACACCGTCATCTAAATTGCGAGGTAGTCCATACGTGGTATATATAACTAAAAAAGGCCGAATTTATGAAACTTAATTATATAAGTATTAAGTTTCACAAAATTTTTTATAGAAATAAAAGTTTGACAAAAGTTTCTTTAGAAATAAAATTTTGACAAAATAAAATTTTGACAAAATTTTCTATAGAAGTAAAATTTGTACAAAATTTTCTATAGAAATAAAATTTTGACAAAATTTTCTATAGAAATAAAATTTTGGTAGATTATTTTTGGTTCGAGTGGCAACCATGATTATGAACCGATATGGACCAATTTTTGTGTGATTGGAAATCTGCTATATATAACTATAGAACGATATGGACCAATTTTGGCACGGTTATTAGCGGCCATATACTAACACCACGTTCCAAATTTCAATCGGATCGGATGAATTTTGCTTCTCCAAGAAGCTCCGGAGATCAAATCTGGGGAACGGTTTATATGGGGCTATATATAATTATGGACCGATGAGGGCCAATTTTTGCATGGTTGTTAGAGACCATATAATAACACCCCGTACCAAATTTCAACCGGATCGGATGAATTTTGCTCCTCCAAAAGTCTCCGGAGGACAAATCTGGGGATCGGTTTATATGGGGGCTATATATAATTATGGACCGATATGTACCAATTCTTGCATGGTTGTTAGAGACCATATACTAACACCACGTACCAAATTTAAACTGGATCGGATGAATTTTGTTCCTGCAAGAGGCTCCGGAGGTCAAATCTGGGTATCGGTTTATATGGGGGCTATATATAATTATGGACCGATATGGACCAATTTGTACATGGTTGTTAGAGACCGTATACCATGTACCAAATTTCAGCCGGATCGGATGAAACTTGCTTCTCTTATAGGCACCGCAAGCCAAATCATGGGATAGGTTTATATGGGGGCTATATATAATTAGGGACCGATGTGGACCACTTTTTGCACAGTTGTTAGAGGCTATATACTTATGCCATGTACCAAATTGCAGCCGGATCAGATGAAATTGGCTTCTCCTAGAGGCTCCGCAAGCCAAATCTGGGATCGGTTTATATGGGGGCTATATATAATTGTGAACCGATGTGGACCAATTTTTGCATGGATGTTAGAGACCATATACTTACACCACATTCCACATTTGAACCGGATCGGATGAATTTTGCTCCTCCAAGACGCTCCGGTGGTCAAATCTGGAGATCGGTTTATAATGGGGCTATATATAATTATGGACCGATGTGGACCAATTTTTGCATGGTTGTTAGGGACCATATACTAACACCATGTACCAAATTTCAGCAGGATCGGATGAAATTTGCTTCTCTTAGAGGCCTTGCAAGCCAAATTTGGGGGTCCGTTTATATGGGGGCTATACGTAAAAGTGGACCGATATGGCCCATTTGCAATACCATCCGACCTACATCAATAACAACTACTTGTGCCAAGTTTCAAGTCGATAGCTTGTTTCGTTCGGAAGTTAGCGTGATTTCAACAGACGGACGTACGGACGGACATGCTCAGATCGACTCAGAATTTCACCACGACCCAGAATATATATACTTTATGGGGTCTTAGATCAATATTTCGATGTGTTACAAACGGAATGATAAAGTTAATATACCCCCATCCTATGGTGGAGCGTATAAAAACACATTTTTTGTCAAAATTCGTTTTTATTATTCAACATAGTTCCCTTCAATAGCGATACAACGATTATAACGACCTTCCAATTTTTGATACCATTTTGGTAGTACTCCTTCGGTTTTGCCTCAAAATAGGCCTCAGTTTCGGCGATCACCTCTTCATTGCTGCCAAATTTTTTCCCTGCGAGCATCCTTTTGAGGTCTGAGAACAAGAAAAAGTCGCTGGGGGCCAGATCTGGAGAATACCGTGGGTGGGGAAACAATTCGAAGCCAAATTCATGAATTTTTGCCATAGTTCTCAATGACTTGTGGCACGGTGCGTTGTCTTGGTGGAACAACACTTTTTTCTTCTTCATATGGGGCCGTTTTGCCGCGATTTCGACCTTCAAACCCTCCAATAATGCCATATAATAGTCACTATTGATGGTTTTTCCCTTCTCAAGATAATCGATAAAAATTATTCCATGCGCATCCCAAAAAAACAGAGCCCATTACTTTGCCAGCGGACTTTTGAGTCCTTCCACGCTTCGGAGGCGGTATGTTTCATCCATTGTCACATATCGACGGAAAAACTCGGGTGTATTACCAGTTAACAGCTGCAAACACCTCAGAATCTCAGAATCATCAACACGTTGTTGTTTTTGGTCAAATGTGAGCTCGCGCGGCACCCATTTTGCACAGAGCTTCCGCATATCCAAATATTGATGAATGATATGACCAACACGTTCCTTTAATATCTTTAAGGCCTCTGCTATCTCGATCAACTTCATTTTACGGTCATTCAAAATCATTTTGTGGATTTTTTTTGATGTTTTCGTCGGTAACCACCTCTTTCGGGCGTTCACGGTCCTTCGTGCTCATTTCACCACGCTTGAATTTTGCATACCAATCAATTATTGTTGATTTCCCTGGGGCAGAGTCCGGAAACTCATTATCAAGCCAAGTTTTTGCTTCCACCGTATTTTTTCCCTTCAGAAAACAGTATTTTATCAAAACACGAAATTCCTTTTTTTCCATTTTTTCACAATAACAAAAGTTGCTTCACAAAAGACGCTCTATCTCACAAACTAATTGACCTACAGACGTCAAATTTTGACACGAATCATTTGAAGGTTGGTACTATATAAAGATATTATGCATTTAATACTAGCGACGCCATCTATGTGTCAGACCGGGGACTTATCAGCCAACCTGTTATGTTAATATGTTAGGTTAGGTTAGGTTAGGTGGCAGCACGATGTATCAGGCTCACTTAGACTATTCAGTCCATTGTGATATCACATTGCTGAACTTCTCTCTTATCACTGAGTGGTGCCCGATTTCATGTTAAGCTCAATGACAAGGGACTTCCTTTTTATAGCCGAGTCCGAACGGCGTTCCACATTGCAGTGAAACCACTTATAGAAGCTTTGAAACCCTCAGAAATGTGCATTACTGAGGTGGGATAATCCAAGCATTACTGAGGTGGGATAATCCACCGCTGAAAAACTTTTTGGTGTTCGGTCGAAGCCACGACCTTGTGTATGCAAGGTGCCCAGCAAAAACTCTCATTACCCGGTAATCTTGTATGTAAGCCTTTTTAAAAATTAATAACCACTTATTAATTGTCATCGCTACGGATTACATTTACATACGCATGTCCTAGGAGGAAAGTACTTCTCCCCAGGCATACCTTTGACCATGAAATAATTAGTGCTTTTAAAGCATATAATCACCTAATATGTAATCACTTATTCGTTGATATACCAAAGTTTACAAAATAACCACATATTGTCTCAGACAACCAAATCTCGAAAATATTGACTTCTCTAGCCGATTACAATGAATCAAAATATGGCGAGTAATGCTGTAATATGAACATTACTTGAATAGAAACGAATATTGTAGAAATAAACAAGTATATACAGCCGTAAGTTCGGCCAACCGAATCTTATGTACCCTCCACGATGGATTGCGTAGAAACTTCTACGAAAGACTTTCATCCACAATCGAATTACTTGGGTTGTGGTATCGTAAAACTTCTTAACATCGTTTTCTAAATTGTGAATTAGTCCATACGTGGTAGAGAGCCAGAATTGAAATATGGGGGTCGCTTATATGGGGGCTATATACAATTATGAACTTGATATGGACCAATCTTTTGTGATTGGGGATCGATTTATCTGAGGGCTATATATAACTATAGACCGATATGGACCTAGTTAGGCATGGTTGTTAACGGCCATATACTAGCACAATGTACCAAATTTCATCTGACTCGGATGCAATTTGCTCCTCCATGAGGCTCCAAAACCCAATCTCGGGATCGAGGCTATATATGATTATGGACTGATATGGACCACTTTTGGCATGGCTGTTAAATATCATATACTACCACCACGTACCAAATTTCAACCAGATCGGATGAATTTTGTTTCTCCAAAAGGCACCGGAGGTCAAATCTGGGGATCGGTTTATATGGGGACTATATCTAATTATGGACTGATATGAACCAATTCCTGCATGGTGGTTGGATAACATATACTAACATCACGTACCAAATTTCAACCGAATCGGATGAATTTTGGTCTTCCAAGAGGCTCCGGAGGTCAAATCTGGTAACCGGTTTATATGGGGGCTATATATAATTATGGACCGATTTCGACCAATTTTTGCATGGTTATTAGAGACCACACACTAACACCATGTACCAAATTTCAGCCGGATCGGATGAAATTTGCTTCTCTTAGAGGCTCCGCAAGCCAAATCTGAGGATCGTTTTATATGGAACTATATATAATTATGGACCGATGTGGACCAATTTTTGCATGGTTGTTAGGTCATATGCTGATACCATGTACCAAATTTCAGCCGGATCGGATGAAATTTCCTTCTCTTAGAGTCCCCACAAACCAAATTTGGGGGGTTCGTTTATATGGGGGCTATACGTAAAAGCGGGCCGATATGGCCCATTTACAATACCATCCGACCTACATATATATACTTTATGGGGTCTTAGAGCAATATTTCGATGTGTTACAAACGGAATGACAAAGTTAATATACCCCCATCCTAAATCATCTAAATAAGATTACAGGCAAATTATTTTCACAGTTAAAATATAAATAAATGTTGTCGTTTAAGGGAGTTAGATTCACATTATGTTCGAAATCTACTAAATCTACTAAAGTGGATTTTATATATCCTTTTTATAAGGCAAATGGCAGTTGAAGTCGATTTTGAAAGTGTGAAGTCGATTTTGAAAGTGTAATGTAAATGAGGTATAATAAAGCATTTATATATATAATATCATTAATTTAAAACACAATTATTATGAAATATTCGTGAAGAATATTCCTTTACGGAAAATCTTCAGAATTATTAGTTACATAACATATTCTTTTTGAGTTTTTTTTATTTTATTTATTTATAGTTGATACTTTTTTTTAAGTAAATGCTCAATTATGTGAATAATTATACCTAATGGCACCGTCATTTATTATATTTTATTAAGTCATTAACGGCCAAATGCATTACATTTTGAGAATATCAATTCAAAAATTACCGAGAAGTATTTATTATTGCCATTACAAGTTAGTCATTATAACTCACCGCAATGTAATGCAATGTATAATGACAGCTTTACTCCTGGTAATGTAACTTGTAATGAGATGTGGTTACCTAGTTTTTGCTGGGTGGGCATGCTAACCATTGCACCACGGTGGCTCTTAATATGTTAGAACATATTATTTTTGGGACATAAAATGTTTGTAAATATAATATGCTTAGATGCAAAAATGTATTAATGTGTTTAAAAAGAGAGACCTAGAGAGTATGCTGCAAATTAAATAATGGAAGTAACCAATTGGCGCCTTAAAAATATATCCACACAAAGAAAATTTCATAAAAACATTTTCCTACCAGTGTATGCCCTAAGGTGAAACATAATATGTTTGAACTATACAAACAATATTTTGTTTGGACTAATCCTGAAAATATATATGCTTGAAGCAAAATGTGTTTGGGGTATATGTTACAGAAGCGATTTTTTTGAGAGTGTAGTTAAAATAAAGAGTGGATGACATTTTTGGAAGTGCTTTTAAAGTTGTACCTATAGAAGAACCTCCTATTTGTTTGTTGGGTTCAAATGAAAGAAAATGTTGTGCAACTAAGGTCAACTTGTTTACGTTTTGTATCTTGTCTACTAAGTTAAAAAGCACTGAAAAAGGGGAGATGTTTTTCAATACTTTATTTTAAAGATGCTAAATTATGCTATGTTTCAAGTAACATAGCATAATTTCGACTTGAAGTCGAGTCTGAATTTAGAGATTTAAGTTTTCGTTGACAAGTTTTTAATGGGCTTTGATAGCATATGAAGAAAAAAAGCTGAAAAATATATTAAAACTTGTTTCCTAGAATGAAGTAAACAAAACTCAAATATGAAAGATTTGTATTTTAAAACTTTGTGTGTTTAAAGGTATCCTTATTAAATTTTCCGCTTTTTTGGAATAAATACCACAACCATTAGTGTGAAGAAAAAGTGTTTACGAGGGCAGTTCGGAAACTTCTTAGCCTAGAACAAAAATCGCGGTATAAACAGAAGAAAGTTAAGTGTTTTGGAAACTTCCATCTCTGTTCTGAACACATGTTAGATTTTGTTTCGTTCTGGCAACTGCTTCATATAAAAACAGGTGTTCAAAAAAGACGCATCCGCAATTTTTTTTACAATGGTACGTGGAATTAAGGGACAAAAAGTAAAAACCCCGTAGATTTAAACAGGGAGTTCCCCAGGGTGGGGTGATATCTCCGGCACTGTTTAATCTCTACCAGTCCACGATTCCACCCCCTCCTGATGGCGTCGAGATTGTATCATATGCGGACGACTGTACAATCATGGCATCCGGGCCCATTGTTGATGACATATGCGATCGATTGAACATCTACCTCGCTGATCTTACCAGTTATTTCACTGCAAGAAATTTGGGGATATCTTCCACCAAATCCTCAGCCACACTATTCACTACATGGACGGCGGAAGTACGCAGACAGTTGAATGTCAGAGTCGACGGCGAAATAATTCCGACCACAAATTACCCCAAGATTCTCGGGGTCATATTCGACAGCCTCTTTAAGTATTCCGTCGCCCATGCCACTGCAATTTGTGATAAGCTCCGCGGTAGAAACAAGGTCCTCAAGTCGCTTGCCGGCAGCACTTGGGGTGCCGATAAAGAAACCTTCTTGACTACATATAAGGCAATTGGCCGGTCAGTGGTAAACTATGCAGCGCCAGTTTGGACACCTCGAACGAGCGACATGCAGTGGAATAACATACAGACCTGTTAGAACGCTGCCCTTAGAACTGCAACAGGATGTCTCCGCAGTATACCCCTGGATCACCTTTATGCGGAGACCAAGATCATCCCAGTGCGTCGACACAATTACATGTTATCCAAGCAGTACCTCTTGGGTTGTTATCGAAACAGTCATCCAAATCACCATCTTGTGGATAGACAACCTCCACCCAGGAATGTAAGGATTGATCTTCATCTTCTAGAGCGCGAGATCCAGCGTTATAAAAGAGAGCCTCTAGATCAGGCAGCATACCAGACAGGTTTGAACAGGATTCATGAGGATACTGTAGCTGAAGCTGTGAGAAGCTAAAAGGTTAATCCTATTCTTAGAGTACAACCACCGCCCATGACTAAGATCAGGCAAGTAAAGTCGCCTCAATTCCTACTTATCAGTGATTGATAGCAGCGTAGCTGACGTGTGTCCCATCTGTAATCAAGGGCCACATGACACTCGTCACCTTTTCGCTTGCCCAGCTAAGCCTAACCGTCTCACCACCAGATCACCTTGTCGAAGAGTTCCTTGATTTGGCTACTAACACTGTGACGCAAAATGCAACTTTTTGTCTCCAAAATCATTTATCCCCGCCGAAAGTACTCGATGAGAGAAGAAAAGTAATTTCTGGATTTTGTCAGATTGGTTGCCGTTTACCTTTTATGAGATTCTAAAGTTTTGTCGCCAAATTCGATTTTGATCACTTTTTGCAATTTTCGTATGACCAAAGATCGCGAAATGCTGTGAATTAATTTTTGAGGTATTCAGCAAAGTTGTAGCTCTTGACTACGCCAACAAAAATGCTGAATATATTAAGTCGGAAATTTTTCATCTTCATGCTCAAAACAGCAAAAATATCGATAAAATTACCATTTTTATCACCGATTTGTTCGGGTTTTTCGACTACAGCTTCTAAACTATTGAAAATTTTAGCAAATCTTCGAGGGAAGAAATGTAGCCTATAAAATTATGAACAATCCGTATCAAGGAGTGATCATATGAATTTGACATGTGCTAAAAAGTTGTTCATAATTTTATAGGCTACATTTCTTCCCTCGACTGTTTGCTAAAATTTTTAAAAAGATCTGGAGCTGTAGTCGAAAAACCGAACAAATCGGTGTTATTTGTTAATTTAATTAAAATATTAATTTAAATAAATGAATTTTAAATTAAAAACTTGCAAATTTCCAGCAACTTTCTTAAGTGGCTTTATTTTGTAATTTGATGAAAAAGTTCATTGTATCTTTAATTAATTTTGTAACTGACTACTTTTTCAACTTCAATGAAAGTGGATATATTTTGATGATATTGTTTTCTGTGTCTATGTACAGACACAAAGACGAACGAATAATTAAAAAAACAAGTATATACGGCCGTAAGTTCGGCCAGGCCGAAGCTTATGTACCCTCCATCATGGATTGCGTAGAAACTTCTTCTAACCACTGCCGTCCACAATCGAATTACTTAAGTTGCGTAACGCTTGCCGATGGCAAGTTATCTTAAAACCTCCTAACACCATCTTCTAAATTGTATGTAAGTCCATACGTGGTATATATTAAATAAAAAAAGATCGATCCAATACGTATATAATTCAGTTTGACAAAGTAGACATAAAATTTTGACAAAATTTTCTACAGAAATAAAATTTTAACAAAATTTTCTATAGAAATAAAATTTTCACAAAATTTTCTATAAAAATAAAAATTTTGACAAAATTTTCTATAGAAAGAAAATTTTGACAAAAATTTCTACAGAAATAAAATTTTAACAAAATTTTCTATAGAAATAAACTTTTGACACCATTTTCTATAGAAATAAAATCTTGGTAGATTATTTTTGGCTCGAGTGGCAACCATGATTATGAACCGAATAAAATTTGAACAAAATTTTCTATAGAAATAAAATTTTGACACAATTTTCTATAGAAATAAAATTTTGACAAAATTTTCTATAGAAATAATATTTTGACAAAATTTTCTATAGAAATAAAATTTTGACAAAATTTTCTATAGAAATAAAATTTTGGTAGATTATTTTTGGCTCTAGTGGCAACCATGATTATGAACAGATATGGACCAATTTTTGAGTGATTGGACCAATTTTGGTATGGTTGTTAGCGACCATATACTAACACCACGTTCCTAATTTGAACCGGATCGGATGAATTTTGCTCCTCCAAGAGGCTCCGGAGGTCAAATCTGGAGAACGTTTTATATGGGGGCTATATATAATTATGGACCGATATGGACCGATATGGACCAATTCTGGCACGGTTGTTAAAAATCATATACTAACACCATGTTCCAAATTACAACCGGATTGGATGAAATTTGCTTCTCTTGGAGACTTCGCAAGCCAAATCTGGGGATCGGTTTATATGGGGGCTATATATAATTATGAACCGATGTGGTTCATTTTTGCATGGTTGTTAGAGACCATATACCAATACCATGTACCAAATTTCAGCCGGATCGGATGCAATTTGCTTTTCTTTAAGGCTTCGCAAGCCAAATCTGGAAATCGGTTTATATGGGGTCTATATATAATTATGGACCGATGTGGACCAATTTTTGCATGGTTGTTAGAGACCATATACCAACATCATGTACCAAATTTCAGCCGGATCGGATGAAATTTGCTTCTCTTTGAGGCTCCGCAAGCCAAATCTGGGGATCGGTTTATATGGGGGCTATATATAATTATGGACCGATGTGAAACAATTTTTGCATGGTTGTTAGAGACCATATACCAACACCATGTACCAAATTTCAGCCGGATCGGATGAAATATGCTTCTCTTTGATGCTCCACAAGCCAAATCTGGGGATCGGTTTATATGGGGGCTATATATAATTAAGGACCGATATGGACCAATTTTTGCATGGTTGTTAGAGACCATATACCAACATCATGTACCAAATTTCAGCCGGATCGGAAGAAATTTGCTTCTCTTTGAGGCTCCGCAAACCAAATCTGGGGACCGGTTTATATGGGGGCTATATATAATTATGGACCGATGTGGACCAATTTTTGCATGGTTGTTAGAGACCATATACCAACACCATGTACCAAATTTCAGCCGGATCGGATGAAATTTGCTTCTCTTTTAGGCTCCGCAAGCCAAATCTGGGGATCGGTTTATATGGGGGCTATATATAATTATGGACCGATGTGGACCAATTTTTGCATGGTTGTTAGAGACCATATACCAACACCATATACCAAATTTCAGCCGGATCGGATGAAATATGCTTCTGTTAGAGGCTCCACAAGCCAATTCTGAGGGTCCCTTTATATGGGGGCTATACGTAAAAGTGGACCGATATGGCCCATTTTCAATACCATCCGACCTACATCAATAACAACTACTTGTGCCAAGTTTCAAGTCGATAGCTTGTTTCGTTCGGAAGTTAGCGTGATTTCAACAGACGGACGGACGGACGGACGGACATGCTTAGATCGACTCAGAATTTCACCACGACCCAGAATATATATACTTTATGGGTCTTAGAGCAATATTTCGATGTGTTACAAACGGAATGACAAAGTTAATATACCCCCATCCTATGATGGAGGGTATAAAAATATTTGCAATTGATTTGTACCACTGTTCCGCGTGCCTTTTGCTTGAATAAACCATCTAATGAATATGCATTCATTTTCTGGATAAAAATTTCAAATTCGTAAAACCTTTTGACAAGTAATTGGTATGGGTTGGGTAAATATATTTGTCAATGGTGGAGGGGATAATTTCGTGTCAATAACATGTTTGTTTCTTCTTTCGTTCGTTCACCTTAGTATGCGTAATTTTACGATGCACTCGTACTATACGTACGCACACAATTATCCATTGTAATTTGACGCCTCGATAACAAGACTCACAACTTAAATCCAATGAAATGGTGACAAGACCATTATCCTGACGCTTGTTCGATAATATTCGAACTGATAGATACTATAACCAAACCATTGTGATGTGATCAAAACGAAAAATTATGTTGTTGCCTTATTTTGTGTGTGTGTGTTTTTTGTGTTTTTGGGAGGGGGATGATTGTCGTTTTCACGCTATAAACCATAGATATTGTAATTGAACAACCATAACGGCAATGGTGAGGTGCATACCATTGCCACATCGTTTATGTAGATGTGTATTCCATTGGCATTTTTTTTTGTTTTCTCTCGTTTTTGTATTAAGGTAGACATATCCATTATCGCTTTAGAAATCATATGCCTTACCATCGAAATACATTTTGATTGGCTACATAATTTATTCAACGAAATGTTAAAATAATATTGACGTTTTCGAAAAATAACTGAAACTTTGAATTATTAAATAGAATTTGATATTGACGATATGTGTAAAATTAGTAACTCACGCATATTCGATGTTGATATGGTTCAATCAATCAAATGGAGTGACATGAAACTAGAAAAATGGATTATTTATATCAATTTTTGTTGAAACAGTTTGTGATTGTAATTTACAAAATTACAAATTTGTATTTACATTTTAATTGGCCATTTGATGGGTATAGGTGGTTCATAGTCCCCTATTAGAAGGATCATAAACTTAGTCACTTTGGGTATGCGAACATTTTTTTGATTCACTGTGGACTGATTTCCAAGGGGTGTTTTATGGTGGAAAGATCTAAATATTATATAACAATTATATTTTTGAAATTTCGGTTGTAGCTCGATTCTTCTTCTCTTGTTGGTGCCTACACTAAAAAAAACTTTACTTGGATCCGAAGATTTTTACCTTCCTTTAAGGATTTTGGTATTGATTCCGAGCCAAAAATGCGGCTTCTTTAAAATAACAGGTTAGCTGATAAGTCCCCGGTCTAACAAAAAAAAACAAATTTTTTTGTCAAAATTCGTTTTTATTATTCAACATAGTTCCGTTCAAGAGCGATACAACGATTATAACGACCTTCCAATTTTTGATACCATTTTGGTAGTACTCCTTCGGTTTTGCCTCAAAAATAGGCCTCAGTTTCGGCGATCACCTCTTCATTGCAGCCAAATTTTTTCCCTGCGAGCATTCTTTTGAGGTCTGAGAACAAGAAAAAGTTGCTGGGGCCAGATCTGGAGAATAGGGAGGGTGGGGAAGCAATTCGAAGCCCAATTCATGAATTTGTGCCATCGTTCTCAATGACTTGTGGCACGGTGCGTTGTCTTGGTGAAACAACACTTTTTTCTTCTTCATATGGGTCCGTTTTGCCGCGATTTCGACCTTCAAATGTTCCAATAACACCATATAATAGTCACTGTTGATAGTTCTTCCCTTCTCAAGATAATCGATAAAAATTATTCCATGCGCATCCCAAAAAAAACAGAGGCCATTACTTTGCCAGCGGACTTTTGAGTCTTTCCACGCTTCGGAGACGGTTCACCGGTCGCTGTCCACTCAGCCGACTTTCGATTGGACTCAGGAGTGTAGTGATGGAGCCATGTTTCATCCATTGTCACATATCAACGGCAAAACTCGGGTGTATTACGAGTTAATAGCTGCAAACACCGCTCAGAATCATCAACACGTTGTTGTTTTTAGTCAAATGTGAGCTCGCGCTGCACCCATTTTGCATAGAGCTTCCGCATATCCAAATATTGATGAATGATATGACCAACACGTTCCTTTGATATCTTTAAGGCCTCTGCTATCTCGATTAACTTTATTTTACGGTCACTCAAAATCATTTTGTGGATTTTTTTGATGTTTTCGTCGGTAACCACCTTTTTCGGGCGTCCACTGCGGTCACCGTCCTCCGTGCTCATTTCACCACGCTTGAATTTTGCATACCAATCAGTATTTTATCAAAACACGAAATTTCTTTTTCCATTTTTTTTCACAATAACAAAAGGTGCTTCACAAAAGACGCTCTATCTCGCAAACTAATTGACTTACAGACGTAAAATTTTGACACGAATCATTTGAAGGTTGGTACTATATAAAAATAATATGCATTTAATACTAGCGACGCCATCTATGTGTCAGGCTGGGGACTTATCAGCCAACCTGTTAAAGAAATTTTTTAGCGACCTATCTGCTTTAAATCTACACTGAAACAAACAGATAAGTGTTGTTTAATTTTAGTAAATTTAAATTATTTTTAGAAAATTTTAACTAAACGTATTACAATCGCTGACATCACGCCGCAATCACAAAAATAAGGAAATATTTTTGGACAATTTCAAGAAAATTTATTAGACATAATTAAGTTTTTTTTTTCACTTCTTAAAGAAAGTTTTGTAGTAAAAAATTGGAGTTCAAAATTGAAAGAATGTCTTTAGTGCCATACGAAGTTCACGATGGGCACATTTTGAATCAAATTTACAAATTTAAAGAAATAAAGAACTATTTTCTGAGAAATACGAATTTAGTAAATCTTTATTCTACATTTGGGTAAATTTTTTTCCGCTTTCCACTTGATTTAACTAGGGAAACTTTTCCCAAATATATAAAAATTTGATGAACTAAAATAAAGTTAAATTGGCTTTAGTGATATAGGGGGTTAACTTTATTTTGAGTGTAGGATCAATATAATTAAAATTAGAATACATATGTTATTTAACGAATTCTCATTCTCTGTTTGCGGTATTATAATAAACCTATTCAAGTAGAAACAAATGCCAGTTTAAAAATCCAAATTACACACAGAAAAAATGTTTATCAAAATATTTCCAATTAAATTTTGAATTAAATTACATTTATTTAAAAATGCAATTGATTCAACAATTCTTTTTTAATTAAAACAAAAAACAAGCACAAAAATTAATAGTATCAATTAATTTTTTAAACAGATCAATTAATTTTGTATTTGAATGTTTTCGATTGATACTATCATTTCAGTGATTGAAGGCATTTCATGATGATTAGAAATAAATTGGATCAATTAATTTCGTGATTGAATCCAAAAATTATTTTTTGTGTGCAACAAAATTTTTCTTAATTCCAATAAAAAAAGCTTTAAACTAAACAAAATACTCAAAATCTGTCTTATGTTAGCTTATATTTGAAACATTTTTATCTTAAATATAAAAATTCAATATTTCATTTATTTTAAGGACGATTTCTTTAAATCAAGATTGAGTTTCTTTATTTTAAAGAAAATTGGCCTTAGTTCAAAGACATAAAAAAATTTCCAAAATGTATGTCCTAAGTTTAATAAGAATTGAAACAATGATTATAAACATTCTTTTAATTAAAATGTCATTATTTTAAAAAAATTTGCCCTTAATATTTTGCGCATCCTAAAATATAGGTGTTTTTCACTGTAGGTTTTTTCTCTATTTGTATATTTAAACACTTGTTTATTAAATATTTTATTTAAATAAATCTTCATGTACATTTTTTATAAAGTATTCTTAGAACAGCCAAGACACACTCATTCTTCATTTTTGGTCGGAGATTGCAAAACAATAAACACCCAAAATCAATTTCCGGAGAATTCTTATATTTACGCTCATCATGCCTTGTTTGCCATTACGTTTGTAACATATCAAAATATCGATTTTCGACTATAGTATAAACCCAGCAAATATTTTTGGAAGTTCTTCTAAAGGCAGAACTTTAAAAGTAATTCCAAAAAGGTTCTCCAAAGGATGTTCTTTATTTTAACTGCACACAAAGTTAATATACTTCTCAAAGTATATTAACTTTGTCATTCCGTTTGTAACACATCGAAATATTGCTCTAAGACCCCATAAAGTATATATATGTTCTGGGTCGTGGTGAAATTCTAAGTCGATCTAAGCATGTCCGTCCGTCCGTCTGTTGAAATAACGCTAACTTCCGAACGAAAAAAGCTATCGACTTCAAACTTGGCACAAGTAGTTGTTATTGATGTAGGTCGGATTATATTGCAAATGGGCCATACCGGTCCACTTTTACGTATAGCCCCCATATAAACGGACCCCCAAATTTGGCTTGCCGATCCTCTAAGAGAAGCAAATTTCATCCGATCCGGCTGGAATTTCCGGAATTTGGTACATGGTGTTGGTATATGGTCTCTAACAACCATGCAAAAATTGGTCCACATCGGTCAATAATTATATATAGCCCCCATATAAACCGATCCGCCGATTTGGCTTGCCGAGCCTCTAAGAGAAGCAAATTTTATCCGATCCGGCTGAAATTTGGTATATGGGGTTGGTATATGGTCTCTAATAACCATGCAAAAATTGGTCCACATCGGTAAATAATTATATATAGCCCCCATATAAACCGATCCCCAGATTTGAACTCCGGAGCCCCTTGGAAGAGTAAAATTCATCCGATTCGGTTGAAATTTGGTACGTGATGTTAGTACATGATATTTAACAACCATGCCAAAAGTGGTCCATATCAGTCCATAATCATATATAGCCCCCATAAAAACCGATCCCGAGATTTGGTTTTGGAGCAACTTGGAGGAGCAAATTTCATCCGAGTTGAAATTTGGTACATTGTGCTAGTATATGGCCATTAACAACCATGCCTAACTAGGTCCAGATCGGTCTATAGTTATATATAGTCCTCAGATAAATAGATCCCCAATCACATAAAAATTGGTCTATATCAAGTTCATAATTGTATATAGCCCACATAGAAGCGGCCCCCATATTTCAATTCTGGCTCTCTACGTACCGTGCAAAAGTCCATATCGATTCGTAATTATTTTTAGACTTATCTATACATACCTTTTTGTCTAATATATACCACGTATGGACTAACTCACAATTTAGAAAACGATGTTAAGAAGTTTTAAGATACCACAACCCAATTAATTCGATTGTGGATGACAGTCTTTCGTAGAAGTTTCTTCGCAATCCATGGTGGAGGGTACATAAGATTCGGCCTGGCCGAACTTACGGCCGTATATACTTGTTTATAACTAGCTTTTTTGATATTTTTAATAGGAAATTATTATTATTATCATTTTTTTATTTGAATAGAAAATTTTGTCAAAATTTTATTTCTATGGATAATTTTGTCAAAATTTTATTTCTATAGAAAATTTTGTCAACACTTTTTTCTATAGAAAATTTTGTCATAATTTTATTTCTATAGAAAATTGTGTCAAAATTTCATTTCTATAGAAAATGTTGTCAAAATTTCATTTTTATAGTGCTTGAAATTTGAGATCTGGTAGTTCGACCTGAGCTTACGTTCGTATATATCGGCCCCAAATAGAGTGATCTCCTTAAATCTTAAAATTAATGAAATCGTTTTCAAAATTTTTGACATCTTACATCTTGGCAAAATCAAAAAGAGATGTTTTTCAATACTTAATTTTTACGGGGTTCTACAGGATTTAATAGCAGCGATAAAAGGTGAAAACCCGAATAAATGTTAAAACTCAAATTTAAAAGAGAATTGTGCCTAAGATGTATCCTTACGTCAATTATCCGCTACTTTGGTTCGAAATCAATACCAAAATCATTAGTGTAAGACAAGCTCTTTGGAACCAGATATACTTTGTTCAGTGTATATTTTCAAAACCCAATGGTACAATATTAAGTTCAGAACTATAGTAAATAATAAAGTTCTGTCACGATTTAGTGATATCTGTCTTTCTATCTATATGTACAAGCCAAAAACACATTCGGTTTAGGGTTTGTCTTTGATTACAAGAAACTTTCCCTTACTTAATTTTAGAGTACTATAGAATTCACGACCTTCGATATGATAATCGTAGGCTTGAATATATGAACTAATGACAATTTTCAATACAATTCTTGAATTAAAATGAGACAAATTACCTCAACGTGTTTAAATGCTGGCGCTTTTGTTGATATTTCTTCGCCTTAATCTTGATCAAGACTTTTATGGCCTTGTTATATGTCTGTGTGTGGTAATTAAAATGCAAATATCTGTTAAACAAAGAAAATAAAATCCTATTAATCCTTAAATTTATGCACTTTAACTCGGTACGAGTTTCCTCCTTGTAGACGTTTTTCCGCATTTGGTTTCTATTGACTCTGATTTTTTCAAGAGAGCTGTAATGTGAGATATTCACTGTACTTTAGATTTTAATCCAAAGAGAAAATACTTTACGACCATATTAAGCATGAATATCCTGGAAGGGGCTTTTGGTGCTACTCATAAATAAAAGCACATACTTTCGGGGATTGTAAATCTCTAAAAAAATTTTGCAGGTTGTTTTTCTATGAGCGTAGTAAAAATAATTTGGTTCTTTTATGTACCTAGCCATTTACAAGAGGCTGCCTGTGCGTGCTTCTTATATTGAAGAAATTAAATTATATCCAATTTTTTATGTCTTTAATTTTTAATTAAAGCCTTGCTGTGCCAGAAAAAAGGGTTTGCCTATAAAAAAACGAAGAAGGATACTCTCGAATGAGGAAAAAATAATGAAGAAAATCGTAAGCTTGCATTTTTCCTAGGAGATCTCTCATCAGGAACACTGTGTTCTAACAGAGGGCAAAATCGTTGGGAAATCGTAAACAAATATCGAGCTTAGTAAAACGACTTTAAATTATTTGGCATTATTAAGTTGGAATAACCTGACATCATACACCATACGTTGGTGGTAATATAAGTACTTAGTCTACATTTCTTGAATTGAACACATCATGGATATTCCAGCTGTCGCACACGATAAAGACAATAAGCGCTTTGGCAACACGAAACGTGCGTCAGCTGTTTAAGCTGATGCATGTTTCGTTGTTGTTTTTATAACAGTGTGTTGTGTTATCATCTGTTTCGAGTTGCGTTGTTGATACAGCAGCATGTGTCCCGATCGCCATGAATATGGGATGCGTCCAAAGTGAGCTGGGCCCATTTGTGACAGGGCAAGCGAAAAGGTGACGCGTGTCATGTGATTGTAGTTTACACAGTTGGTAGAGTTCTTCCAAATGTGGTAAATTTTGTACTGTTATATTTTCTTTGGAAATATAATTTTGACAAAATTTTCTATAGAAATAAAATTTTGACAAAAGTTTTTATAGAAATAAAATTTTGGCAAAATTTTCTATAGAAATAAAATTTTGACTAAATTGTCTATAGAAATAAAATTTTGACAAAATTTTCTATAGAAATAAAATTTTGACAAAATTTTCTATAGAAATAAATTTTGACAACATTTTCTATAGAAATAAAATTTTGACAAAAGTTTTTATAGAAATAAAATTTTGAGAACATTTTCTTTAGAAATAAATTTTTGACAAAATATTCTATAGGATTAAAAGTTTGACAAAATTTTCTATAGAAATATAATTTTGACAAAATTTTCAATAGAAATAACAGATTGACAAAATTTTCTATAGAAATAAATTTTTGCCAAGATTTTCTATAGAAATAAAATTTTGACAAGATTTTCTATAGAAATAAAATTTTGACAAAATTTTCTATAGAAATAAAATTTTGATAAAATTTTCTATAGACTGACATTGCTAAATCGACTCAGGAACACGGTTGCTACAGTTCGTAGAATTCTACTAAAACTGGTAGATGTTTTACTGATTGGTAGAATTCTTGATGTTTTGATAGATTTTGGAAAATATTCTCTCCTTACTATAAAAATAAAATTTTGAGAAAATTTTCTATAGAAATAAATTTTTGAGAAAATTTTCTATAGAAATAAAATTTTGACTACAATTTCTATAGAAATAAAATTGTGACTAAATTGTCAATAGAAATAAAATTTTGTGAAAATTTTCTATAGAAATAAAATTTTAAGAAATTTTTGTATAGAAATAAAATTTTGACAAAGTTGTCTATAGAAATAAAATTTTGACAAGATTTGCTATAGAAATAAAAGTTTGACAATATTTTCTTTAAAAATATAATTTTGATAAAATTTTCTATAGAAATAAAATTTTGACAAAATTTTCCATAGAAATAAAATGTTTACAAGATTTTCCATAGAAATAAAATTTTGACAAAATTTTCTATAAAAATACAATTTTGATAAAATTTTCTATAGAAATAAAATATTGACAAAATTTTCTATAGAAATAAAATTTTGAGAAAATTTTCTATAGAAATAAAATTTTGACAAAATTTTCTATAGAAATCAAATTGTTAGAAAATTTTGGTATTGAAATAAAATTTTGATAAAATTTTTTATAGAAATAAAAATTTGCCAAGATTTTCTAAAGAAATAAAATTTTGACAACATTTTCTATAGAAATAAATTTTGACACAATTTTCAATAGAAATAAAAGTTTGACAAAATTTTCTATAGAAATATAATTTTGACAAAATTTTCAATAGAAATAAATTTTTGACAATATTTTCTATAGAAATAAATTTTTGGCAAGTTTTTCTATAGAAATAAAATTTTGACAAGATTTTCTATAGAAATAAAATTTTGACCAAATTTTCTATGTAAATAAAAGTTTGATAAAATTTTCCATAAAAATAAAATTTTGACAAAATTTCATATAGAAATAAAATTTTAACAAAATTTTCTATAGGAATAAAATTTTAACAAAATTTTCTATAGGAATAACGTTTTGACAAAATTTTCTTTAGAAATAAAAATTTGACAAAATTGTCTATAGACTGACATTGCTAAATCGACTCAGGAACACGGTTGGTACAGTTCGTAGAATTCTACTAAAAATGGTAGATATTTTACTGATTGGTAGAATTCTTGATGTTTTGATAGATTTTGGAAAATATTCTCTACTTTCTATAGAAATAAAATTTGACAAAATTTTCTATAGAAATAAAATTTTGACAAAATTTTCTATAGAAATAAAATTTTGACAAAATTTTCTATAGAAATAAAATTTTGACAAAATTTTCTTTAGAAATAAAATTTTGACAAAACTTTCTATAGAAATAAAATTTTGATAGAATTTTCTCTAAAAATAAAATTTTTATTGTTGGTTTTGATTTCAGCTTAAAACCATGCATTGACCAAACTACAAGTGTAGCTTAACCAACAGAGGAAAAGTAGGCTTGTCAAATTTATTTGGGCAATGGTTAGCATGCCCGCCTTGCATACACAAGGTCGTGGGTTCGATTCCTGCTACGACCGAACACCAAAAAGTTTTTCAGCGGTGGAATATACCACCTCAGTAATGCTGGTGACATTTCTGAGGGTTTCAAAGCTTCTCTAAGTGGTTTCCCTGGAATGTGGAACGCCGTTCGGTCTCGGCTATAAAAAGGAGGTCCCTTGTCATTGAGCTCAACATGGAATCGGGCAGCACTCAGTGATAAGAGAGAAGTTCACCACTGTGGTATCACAATGGACTGAATAGTCTAAGTGAGCCTGATACATCGGGCTGCCACATAACCTAACCTAACTTATAGACTGCAAGATGGTTGGATGTATAGTAGATAGGGTCACGGAAAAAAGTTGATGCGGTCACCCCCCAGTTTTGTAGCATATCGAAGACAATTTCAGAACACCAAAACTTTTTTTTTCCATGCACCCTACGACCCCCCGAAATAAAATTTATTGTGCAGTGTCGTCATTTGAAGTACGATCGAAAAGAAACGCATATCGTTGTTCGTGGTTGATCAAATTAGATTTTTAATATTTTTATTTCGCTTCGTATACCCCTAACCATTATAAAGATCTTAACAAAATATGAAACTTTTGCTTTTGAAGTATTTACTTATATTCATAAACAAAAAAGTTACAGAGATTTTAAAATGTCAATAGGTCACAAAAATTAGGAAGCGAAATAAAAAATTAAAAATCAAATTTGACGTCGGAGTAAAAAATGACCAATGCACGAAATATAGCCCCTGATCAACCACGAACAACGATATGCGTTTTTTTTTTCGATCGGACTTCAAATGACGATACTGCACAATAAATTGTATTGCGGGGGGTCGTAGGGTGCACGGAAAAAAAAGTTTTGGTGTTCTGAAATTGTCTTCGTATATGCTACAAAACTGGGGGGTGGCCGCATCAACTTTTTTTCCTTTAGGCCGTGACCCTATCTAATGTATAGCTGTTTCGGAATTACCACATTCCTCATCAGCATCCTCTACTTGCAGCAAAACTATCAACCAATTATCAGAATAAATTCGGGTAATTCAAAATTTTCTATACAAATCAAATTGTTAGAATATTTGTGTATAGAAATAAAATTTTGATAGAATTTGATATAGAAGTAAAAATTTGACAAGATTTTCTAAAGAAATAAAATGTTGACAAAATTTTCTATAGAAATAAATTTTGACAAAATTTTCAGTAGAAATAAAAGTTTGACAAAATTTTCTATAGAAATATAATTTTGAAAAAATTTTCAATAGAAATAAAAGTTTGACAAAATTTTCTATAGAAATAAATTTTTGACAAGATTTTCTACAGAAATAAAATTCTGACAAAATTTTCTATAGAAATATAATTTTGACAAAATTTTCTATAGACATAAAATTGTGACAAAATTTTCCATAGAAATTAAATTTTGATTTTCATAGAAATAAAATTTTGAAAATTTTTTCTATAAAAATAAAAACTGACAAAATGTTCTAATTTTCTGTAGAAATAAAATTTTGATAAAAAATTCTATAGAAATAAACATTTTAACAAAAATTTCTAAAGAAATAAAATTTTGACAAAATTGTCTATAGAAATAAAATGTTGGCAAAATTGTCTATAGAAATAAAATTTTGACGAAATTTTTGTATAGAAATAAAATGTTGACAAAATTTTCTATAGAAATAAAATTTTGACAACATTTCTCTCTGTTGGTTTAGCTACAATTGTAGTTCAGTAAACTCATGGATTAAACTACAACTTTTATTGTTATTTTGATTTTAACTTAAACCCGTGAGGATACTACATGAATCTTGTTCAGACTCGCCTGATATGCTACCTGATCGAGAGGTTTTCTTTTGTGGCGCTGGATCTGTGCTTTAGATAATAAGATTAGATAGTGGTGGATTTTTAATGCGCTAACATCCCTGGAGATACTGCTTTGACAACATACAATTGTGTCTATGCACCAGGAGGATATTGGAATCCACCATCAGCTGGGGTTTAAAATGAGGACAGGTAGAGATTGAACAGTGCCGGAGATATCACCCGATCTTAGCGAACGCTCTATTTCACTCTACGTAGTTTTGACTACTTACCCCTAAATTCCACATTTGACTGGCACCCGCACAGTTAATTTAGAATATAACGTTTGGTCTCTGCCGTTATGGACGCATTTTCGATGTTCTCAAACAGCCTTGCATGATTGACCATATCGAACGCCTTCGGTAGGTCAAGTGTCACCAAGAACGCCCTAAATCAGATTTTTGAACTAAAAATGAGAATATAGAAGTTTCAGGCGGGACTCATCTTATTGGTCCTCCACCATAGGCCGCATAAAAAAAATTGTTCTTAAAAGTCAATGCACACAAAGCAAGAATACGATTTTATAGATAAAGTATTTTCTTTTAAACCAAATTTACTCGATATTATGACGAGTGATTTAAAGATTGTCGCTAATTTTTTTTGTTTGTTTATTTACATTTTTACTGACAAAAGAAATTTTTTGACCGAAATCTCTTTCTTTCTTTTAGTGTGTCAGCAAATAATTACCTGAACTATGCTATTGTTGGATGTGGATTTAAAATGGTAAGCAATATTATCTGTTTATATTTGAATAATTTCTGTTAAAGGGCATAAATTAATATAATGTACTAAATTTTTAAAATCTGTTGGAAAAATGTCCTTCTTGGACGGTAAAAAATCTGAGATGGATTAATCCTATAATAGATTTAAATGGATATTTTTGGGTGAACGCGTGAAGTTAACATTATATATTAAATTTCTAGCGAATCTAATGAAAAATATGTCTCGTTAATGTTCTATCTATGTGAAACCTCAAGGGTGGGTGGAATTTATGCATGCCAACATTTTAGTAAATTTTAATATAAATAACTTTAATCCACATTCAACATTTGTTATAAAACTGAAAAACTATTTGTTAAGAAATGTCGAATTTTTAAGGGATATTTTGGGTTAGCCAAGACAACCATATCCTTTACAGAATATTTCGCAGGATACGATGATCCTCCTTAAAACAGGATTTGAAGTTATTGTAACATACAATGTTTCCGGGCGAACCCAAAACTTTTCTTTCAGCTGTAGGTCATTTCTCTTCAGGTGGTGTCACCAATAGCACACGCAGAGAAAGAATATGATCACCCCAAACATTTTTCAAGAGTAAAGTGTTATTTTTAGACGGAGACCATGGACAATGTCTCTGCCAAAAATGTTGTTCTCTCGCCAACATTACACATTTTCGCCGAAATCAGATACCATATTTGTGAGAAAATAACATGGTTGGGACAAAGATGTTACATGTTCCCCGTTCAAAAATAACATTTTGCTCTTGAAGCATGTTTGAGGTGATCATATTCCTTCTCTGCGTGTGCTATTATTCGTTCAGAAGAAATGGACCGCACCTATTTTTTAAGAGGGATATCAGTCGTGGAAGAGTTTCATCTATTATATATTTGAATTTCTTCTCACAACATTTGATAAAATTTAATAAAATTTGATCAAAGTGAATTCCGAAATTCCGACTGTTTACATAGTTTTTATCGTTGAATCACCTTCAATAAAAATTTAAAATTTATTTGCTCTAACAGTAAACTTTTAGAATTATTAACGTGCAGCTTTGGGAAGTTATCAAACCAAAACCTAAACCGGAGAATTCTTTGAAAGAAGGGGAAGTATCCTAACTGGTACAAAAAAAGATGAATTTTCATATTCCATGGGTAGTATCCTATTTCAACTGCTTAAAAACAATATATGTCAAATAAATTAGAGAATATAAATTTTTAGAAGTTCTTAAAAAAATATAATTACATTTTTAAAATGTTGGCCACCGAGAAGACTGCGTTCCTAACATATCTCGGAAAATGAATCACCCTTTATTGTATCTGTAAATAAATTTAAATTATTTTTTTTCTCAAAAAAATCTGCCACGAGGTAGTTAGTTCTCATGCATCCTCTACCTACCGTGGACACTTCAACTCTATATTAATTTACTCACCTTCTGACACGTTCCCTGTAAATTTCAAGTTAATCGGAGAAGTTTAGATTTTGCTGTTTTGTTAAAAAGGACGTCGCCTTCCTCTATCAAATATCGAAAAACAAATTAGCGATGTTTTGTCAAAGGGCAAAAACCACCCCGACCAAATATCGAAAAATAAATTAGTGAAATTTCAATCTTCCCAGAAAACTTTAAGCAAATGGGAGATCTTTCAAAAGGTCGATCAAGGAGGAGGTCCGCTTCCCCTTCCAAATATAAAAAATCAGATGCCTAATATTAAGTTCATATCATGCCGCGACGTCCTCTGTAAATTTCAGGGTAAGTTTGGTTTTTTCACTGTACATAAAAAAGTGTGGCAAAAGAGACATCCCGCACCCACGATCAAATATAGAAAATTTTAAACAAATCGGAGAAGTTCGCCCTTTCCGTCTAAATACTAAAACAACAGGTACTCCATATTAACTTCATAACCTCCCCCACATCCTCTGTAACTATCAAGTAAGTTTGAGAAGTTTAGTTTTTTTTACTGCACTTTAAAAAAAAGTCGGTCAAAGTGGCGGTGTTATTGTTTATCTAAACGCCACCTTCAACCTTCCTCCAATTTTTTCTTAACAAATCGGAAAATTTTTAAAAAAGTGGGCAAGAGGATGTGCCCGTCTCCATACCAATATTAAAAACAAATCAGGTACTCCATACTAACTTCAAAACCTCCGCCCCCACGTCCTCGTAGATTTCAAGTAAATCGGAGAACTGTAGTGTTTACCCTGAACTTTGGTCGGGCAAAGTGGAGGTTCACCTCCCCAACTAAATATCGAAAAATGAAGAAGCCGGTCTTTGTATGGACGCCACCTTCTGCTATCTCTGAAAATGTCAAACAAATCAGAGAACTTTGGTCCACTTTTCAAAAGGTCGCGTATTGGGGAGGTTCTCCTCCCAGTCCAAACATCGAAAAATAAAGTCGCCCCCAAATTTCCCCGAAAATTTCAAACAAATCGATGAACTAACAAAAGTTGGGTAAGAGGGGGGCCACCCTCCACAACCAGATACCAAAAAATGAGGTACCCTATTTTCAACATATTGTCATCTTCTACGCTTTCTAAAAGTTTCAACTACATTTTCTTTATATATTGATTTTTTATTTAAATAAAAAGTATAATATTTTAGGAAATAAATTAATTAAGAATTCGGTTGTAGGGATTAACAAGATTGGATAATATACACGAATGACCGAGGTACTAATACAAACTTTATTAACTGACTTCCAAAGAGGAACATCGCAAATAAATTCGGTCGGTATTTCTGTGTATGCTGAATAGAAATCAACCTCAGTCATTTCCTCTCTTGTAATTCTTATTAAAACCACTGTCCTTTGTTTACGAACCCTACCCTTTCACTTTGGGACAAATTGGTTGGGTAATTAAATTTTGTAGCTATAACAGTGACTTTGAGATTTTAATTTGAGTACCAATACTAACGTACACACAACTAAAGCGTTTTAATTTAAATGTCCAGAAAAGAAGAAAACGAAACAAACAATACACAAGAAACAGTGCTCAACAACATGGAAAACAGAGGGATAATTTAAATTTGTTTCGCTCTTACCTTTATTGGCCTAAAGGCTGTTGCATTAGTCCCTGGTCATTGAGGCTGTGCCTTTAGCCTCAGGCTTTATGCAGACGGGAAACCATGGCTACCATAACAAATTGTAGAAATGTAAAATCCATTACTATTTGTATGACCAACGATAAATTTACTTTGGTGCATGTCACATGTGTGTATGTGAATATGGTTGCAATGTTATTTTATACTTCGTAACTCTTTCATTTAAGTCTTCGAGAAAAAGTTTTGATGCTGTGCTATATGAGTATTGGACTTTACGGTCCCCCATTTCGCATATGTGCACTCTATTGTTTATGTGTATGAACAGTTTTTTCGTATCACGTAAACAATTTTATTGTATTCGACTTCTGAGACATTTTTAGTATCATATTTTCTGTGTTATTCACTTGTTACAATTTTCTACAATGGAATTTCATGCATTTAAGGAATTAGGCCCATTAACATCACAATTCATATGCCAAGGAGGAACTATTCTCGTATTAATGCGTGCACATCATTCTATTTTTTTTTTATTTCACTGACATAGACATATTTCTGAGACCTAAACCTAAAGCTGAGATTGAATGAAGAACCAAAATGTGGAGTAGGTTTTCAAATCGAAAATATTCAACACCTTTTTCATGCAGGAACGTAGAATACTTGATATGACCAACATTTTAGGCTTATTTACACTATTTAGTCCATTTCGATAGTGCTAGCGATAACACAATGAGTGCTGCCCGATTTTATGTTAAGCTCAAAAGAAGAATATAAGCTTTGTCACCAGTATTCCTCAAATTATAAGGGATCTCCTTCTTAATTATAAGCGACCTCCTTTTTAATTTTAAGGGACCTCCTTCTTAAAGCCGAGTCTGAATGGCGATGAAGCCACTTAGAAAGGCTTTGTCACCAGCATTACTGAGAGGGGATAAATCACCGCTAAATTCTTTTTTGGTGTTCGATTTGGTGGAATTGAATCCAGCAACTTTTATACGCAAGGCTGGTATGCATGCTAACCATTGCCCTACTGTGGTATTCATATATTCGAACTTGACAGAATTTAAATTTATGAAAAGTATCCGAATATCTACTGAATTTGACGTCTTTGAGGTCAGCAAAGTGTGTCGAATGTAATCCCACCAAAAAAGGAGAGAAAATGTTTTTATTTCGGATTCGGAAGTGGCGTAAAATTGGCGAAGAAGTAATGAATTTAATATGGGCTTGTCATTGAGCGGATGTCTACCATTTCAACAGCCATTGCACTGAATTTGCATCACTTCCTAAGGTGTGATCTGAATTCAGTGTTTTGGATGTGAATTAAACTTTTTGTGAAATTTTGCTAAATTAATATTTTTTATAATTTTTTATGATGAATGCAGAATGCTTTTAGGCATTAGGCTTATCTAAAACGTTTGACTTCAAATACTTTCAAAAATTTTTCTAGAATGGATTTAGCATTTTTTTTCGACATAATTTAAAAGAAAACTTGTACCAATAAATAATTATTACTCTAGTTTTTACCTATTTGAAATAAAACAAGTAAGTAAAGTCTAAAGTCGGGCGGGGCCGACTATATTATACCCTTCACCACTATGTAGACCAACAATTTGTGTTACCATTTCAAATCCTTCAAATTTGTTGGGAGTTATTATGAAGGCTTTTATTAGAAATATTTATATAATTTATATACAATATGGATACAATTTGTACTTCTATAAAATCTCTAGAATTAAAATTAAAATCGACTAACATCCTGGGATGAAACACAATGTTAGTTACAAAATATGGTAAATATAAAGCTAGAGCAATTTTAATGCAATTGTACGAAATAATATTTACGATTTATCGAGCGAGAAACACCTATTCGAGATAAAGGAAAATTTAAGTAATATTTAAAATGTTTGCTACAGTGGCGCTTTTACAAGGATACTGGTTAAATCTCGGCATTATATGTGGTTAATTGTGGGTTGTGAGATATTATTCGGCCTAGTTTATCTCAAACTCGACCGTTTTGTGGAAAGTGTGGTATTACAGTGTGAAATATGACTACGAAATCTGAACCAATTAGATCAAAAAGCATATTAAATATATTCTCTGTGGAAACTATCGAGTCAACTGAAGGAAACTCCCATTGAAAATTGGTCTAAAATATGAAATATTCTACTCAACTTTGGCGTATATATACAAAATTTGAAGCAAATCAGGCTTCAACTCTGGCTTTTGTGCAAATCGGACGAAATATATATATGGGAGCTATATCTAAATCTGAACCGAGTTCAAACAAAGTTGGCACAGTTAACCATACTATTAAACGCACTCCTTTTGCAAAATTTGAAGCAAATCAGGGTAAAATTCTAGCTTTAGAGGGCATATAAGTTCAAATCGGACCAAAGGTATATATGGGAGCTATATCTAAATCTGAACCGATTTCAACCAAATTTGGCACAGTTAATCATATTATTAAACGTACACTTTGTGCAAATTTTGAATCAAATTAGGGCAAAATTCTGGCTTTTGAAGCCATATAAGTGCAAATCGGACGAAAGATATATATGGGAGCTATATCTAAATCTGAACCGATTTTAACCAAATTTGGCACAGTTAACAATATTATTAGACGTACTCCTTGTGCTAAATTTGAAGCAAATCAGGGTAAAATTCTGGCTTTTGAGGCCATATAAGTCCAAATCGGTCGAAAGATATATATGGGAGCTATATCTAAATCTGAACCGATTTTAACCAAATTTGGCACAGTTAACAATATTATTAAACGTACTCTTTGTGCTAAATTTGAAGCAATTCATGGTAAAATTCTGGCTTTTGAAGCCATATAAGTGCAAATCGGACGAAAGAAATATATGGGAGCTATATCTAAATCTGAACCGATTTGGCTGATGTTTTGCAGGTTTTACGTGACCGACAAAACATTCAGATGTACAAAATTTGAAGAAGATCGGTTCATAAATACGTGAATTATGATCAAATCGGTGATAAATATATATGGCAGCTATATCTAAATCTGAACCGATTTTTCCAAAATCAATAGCGATTGTCTTTGACCCGAAGAAAGACCCCATGCCAAAATTGAGGACGATCGGACTTAAATTGCGAGCTGTACTTTGTGCACAAAATTACATATACAGACAGACGGACAGACAGACAGACAGACGGACATCGCTAAATCGACTCAGAATTTAATTCTAAGACGATCGGTATACTAAAAGATGGGTCTATGACTATTATTTCTTGGCGTTACATACAAATGCACAAACTTATTATACCCTGTACCACAGTAGTGGTGAAGGGTATAACAAGTATATATGGACTTAAATTCTGGCGGGCCGAATCTTAAATACCCACCACCATGAAAAATGTAATTGTTTCCGTAGAAAACTCTTCGTCAGGTTACTTGAATATACATATATCGCATTTAAGGCGGATTTGATGACAGATATTCTGTCAAGCAAGCATATATACCAACATGGAAATCGGGAGACTTAACACATGGGAGCTATACAAAAACATGGACCGATCCACATCATATTCGCTACACCAATTTACGGACCCAAAATACCTTTAAATTTTGAATTTACGGCAAATCAGATAAAATTGCGGGGTCTCGAAGTCAAATCGGGAGATCGGTCTCAATGGGGGGTATATCAAAATGAATCGATACGCCCCATATTTTGGTTCCTTATGTGTGGACCCACCTCTCAATGTCCCTCAAATACCTCTAGAATTCCACTTTCAGACGAATTGGTGAAAGCTACGAATTCTAGAAGCCCATGAACTAAAAACGGGAGATCAGTCTATATAGGGGCTATACCAAGACATGGACCGATACGGACCATTTTCAACACATCTCTTTATGGTCCTAAGATACGTCTATATTTCTAATTTCCGGCAATTTGGATAAAAACTACAGATTCTAGAAGCCCAAGGAATAACGTCGGGAGGTCGGTCTATATGGGGACTATACCAAAATATGGACCAATAAGCACCATTTGCGACACACCTATTTGTGATCTTAAAATACCTGTAGATTTTCAATTTCAAGCAAATCGGCTAGAAAATATAGTCTCTAGACGCCCAAGAAGTAAAACCGAGAGATCGGTCTATATGGGGGTTATACCAAACAAGTATATACGGCCGTAAGTTCGGCCAGGCCGAATCTTATGTAACCTCCACCATGGATTGAGTAGAGAATTCTACGAAAGACTGTCATCCACAATCGAATTACTTGGGTTGTGGTATCTTAAAACTTCTTAACATCGTTTTCTAAATTGTGAGTTAGTCCATACGTGGTATATATTAGACAAAAAACGTATGTATAGGTAAGTCTACAAATAATTACGAATCGACATGGAAATTGAAATATGGGGTTCGCTTATATGGGGGCTATATAGCATTATGAACTTGATATGGACCAATTTTTGTGTGATTGAGGATCGATTTATCTGAGGGTTATATATAACTATAGAGCGATATGGATCTAGTTAGGCATGGTTGTTAACAGCCATATACTAGCACAATGTACCAAATTTCAACTCGGATGAAATTTGCTTCTTCAAGATGCTCCAAAACCAAATCTCGGGATCGGTTTATATGGGGGCTATATATGATTATGGACTGATATGGACCACTTTTGGCATGGTTGTTAAATATCATATACTACCACCACGTACCAAATTTCAACCAGATCGGATGAATTTTGCTTCTCCAAAAGGCACAGGAGGTCAAATCTGGGGATCGATATAGACCAATTTTTGCATGGGTGTTTGTGGCCATATATTAACACCACGTACCAAATATCAACTAAAACAGATGAATTTTGGTCTTCCAACAGTCTCCGGAGGTCATAATTATACACCGATGTGGACCAATTTTTGCATGGCCATTAGAGACCATATAATAACACCATATACCAAATTTCAGCCGGATCGGATGAAATTTGTTTCTCTTAGAGGCTCCGCAAGCCAAATCGGGGGATTGGTTTATATGGGGGCTACATATAATTATGGACCGATGTGGACCAATTTTTCCATGGTTGTTAGAGACCATATACTAACACCATGTACCAAATTTCAGCCGGATCGGATGAATTTTGCTTCTCTTAGAGCAATCGCAAGCCAAATTTGGGGGTCCGTTTATATGAGGGCTATACGTAAAACTGGACCGATATGGCCCATCCGACCTACATCAATAACAAATACTTGTGCCAAGTTTCAAGTCGATAGCTTGTTTCGTTCGGAAGTTAGCGTAATTTCAACTGACGGACGGACGGACATGCTCAGTTCGACTCAGAATTGCACCACGACCCAGAATATGTATACTTTATGGGGTCTTAGAGCAATATGTCGATGTGTTACAAACGGAATGACAAAGTTAATATACCCCCATCCAATGGTGGAGGGTATTAGAAATGGACCGATACACGTATACACACATATATCAAAATACCTCTAGGTTTCCAATTTCAGGCAAATCGGGTAATAAATACAGTTTATAGAAGCCAAAGAATAAAAATCGGGAGATCGGTCTATATGGCGACTATACCAAAACATGGACCTATACGGACCATTTTCGACACACCTCTTTATGGTACTAAAATACTTATAGATTTTCAATTTGAGGAAAATCTGATAGAAAATACAGTTTCTAGACGCCCAAGAACCAAAATCGGGAGATCGGTCTATTTGGGGGCTATACCAAAACATGGACCGATACGGACCATTTTCGACATACCTCTTTATGGTCCTAAAATACCTCTAGATTTTCAATTTCAGGCAAATCGGATAGCAAATACAGTTTCTAGACGCCCAAGAAGCAAAATCGGGCGATCGGTCTATATGGGGGCTATACCAAAACATGTTCCGATGGGCACCATTTTCGGCACACCTCTTTATGGTCCTCAAGTACCTCTAGATTTTCAATTTCAGGCTAATTGGACAAAAACTACGTTTTTTATAAGCCCAAGACCCCAAATCGGTTTATATGGGGACTATATGTTATTAGAACTTGGACCGATATAGCCCATCTTCGAACTTGACATGCCTGCAACCAAAAAACGAATCTGCGCCAAATGGTCACCACCCAAAAATAACATTTTGCTCTTAAAACATGTTTGAGGTGATCATATTCGTTCTCTGGGTGTGGTTTACGGAACAATATATGATTTTGGATGACCTTCACGAAATTCGTATTGGGGTGAACCACGACCTCGGTTTAATTTGCCATATCATTGATAAACACTGGTCCTTGATGGAGCTTCATCACCAAAAATTGAATTAACTTCATCGGTGCACTGTTGTTGAATTAATCTACGTCGAAAGTTCTAAAAAATAATCGCACAAAAATATTCAGGATTTAATTCTATTTTATGGGCGAGATGAATCTTTTAAGTTACTGTAAATATCACAAATAGTGCTCGTACGTCAAAATGTTCTAAGTACTTATAATTGTCAAGCTTTACGATAGTCAGTTGGCAGATTGCAATACCATATAAAAGGCAAAGGCAAATATAACCCACATTTAAACTTGTCTCCCGATTTTATTTCTAGAGATAATAGAATAAGCAATGGTCAACCAAATTGAATAATTTGTTCACATTTAAATGCCGGAGGGCTCTAACGATAGTCATTTATGATTTTCCAGCCAAATATAAAGCAACTAACACTCCCAGCAAAAAAGCGTCGCCAAAAATGTAATGAAAATTTTCTTTTTGGATCCGGAAGTGGTGCAAAATTGACGCAAAAGCGATGAATTTAACATGGGCCGTTGAACTGAATTTGCATCACTTCTTTAGGTGTGATCCGAATTCAATGTTTTGGTTGTAAATTAAAAAATTCTGTGATATTTTGTCAAATAAATAAGTTTTATAATTTTTTATAATTTTTAATGGATACTAACGCTTGTCTGAAACGTTAGACCTCAAACATTTTCAAAAATTCAAATTTTTTTCAGATTGGATTTAGATTTTTTTTCAACAAAATTTAAAAGATTTGTACCATTTTATGCATTCTTACTCTGTTTTTAAGCTATTTGAAACAAAAAAAGTTAAAATTACCCATTAAAAATATGAAAAAAGCATGTTATAAAAAATTGAATGAGAAGAACTTCTTGGGTAGTTAAAATAAAGAACATCATTGGGAGTGCATCCTCTGGAAGTGCTTTTAAAGTTGTGCCTTTGGAAGAACTTCCAAATATTTTTTCTGGGCTATCACGCTTGAATTTTATCACGAATAATTCTATTTCTGAATGCAATAGATCAATATACTGTCGAAAAATGAACTATCATTGCAATAAATCTGTCAGGTGAGCTGTTTAGAAATGATAACAACCTGTAATTAGTTGTAATACATCTCAGCCACACTGCATTATCGATGTATTATCTTGCTACGAAGAGCTTTATATCATATTCCTGCTTGGAGAAAAATTTCAAAGTCTTACTTGTTTTTTTTTTTGCCCACAGTAACATAACTATTAAGAATTTTCTTGTCCAGGGTCCTAATCTTTTCTATGGTCTATAGTCCATGGTATATTTATATATTGTTACTTCATTTGATTTGAATACAATTGCATAAGTGTTGTGAAGTATCATGTAATCGGTTTCATCCAATATGTGTTATCTCCTATTTGTTTTTCTTTCCTGTCAGTTTGTGCAAGTTTGTTGTCCTGCATTTGTTTATTTGTGGACATTTTATTACTTTATTGAATCAGTGGATTGAATACAATCATATGATATTTGCCATATCAACTTTTATTGAAGAAAAGTTTTCCCTTAAGCTCATTCGTCCTGTTCGATTGTGTGGAAGGGCTTTTTTTCAGCAGTGACTCTTCTCTTGAAACTAACTGCTGTTTTATGGCGACTTAAGTCAAATGTCTATGTATAAGGAAGACATAATAGCTCTCATACTCACATATATACGCATATACACCCAAACCCACGCACACACACACACACATGCATATCCACCCAGGCTGTTAACGACTTTGGTCTGTATGCATTGTGCAATTTCTCTAACCGCCGCAGCCAATATCCGGTTCTCATTCATCGTCCATTAAATTCAAGAGTCTCGTATATTGAAAATGTTTTGGTTCGATTTCGATTTACCCATAAACTTTCGTTACTTAAGCATTTACACATTGGCATTATTACACATCGAGCTGTAGTTTCTACAGGATTTCTGGTTTTAAATGCCAAAAGTAAATTGATTTGATTTTATTTCTTTTGGTTGAGGGAGAGGAATGCTGTTTTGGTTTCTAAGAACGGATGTGATGTTAATAAAGTCATAAATAACATAACTTTACCATTGAGCATTTTATTTACGACCGGAATTTGAAATTGTCTAGCAATTGTATGTAGTAGGTTTATTCATATATTTGGAAATATTCTTGTAGTAAAACGCATTGAAGTTTGCTACAACGATAAGATGAAAGTTTAATACTATTCGAGAATGTGTTCATAATATTTTTTTATAATCAATTGGGTTTAATTATGAATTAGAGTTTGTTACTAAAAGTTGAGTCATTAATGTGGGATGGAATAACGACGATGGTAGAAAGTGTAATTGAAAACGAAAACGAATATAGTAAACTAGGCAAAATTGAATAATAAATCGAGCTCGAATAAAACCTGCGCACAGTGATTCGACGGGCGACCGGACATATCGTCCAAAATGATTTTTGATTTGATTCAAAATACCGTAACTAGAAAAACAATGCAGATATCGTGGTCTATAAGAAAATGCAAGGACAATTAGAATGCTGCCAAGCGCTTCACAAAGCCCCCAAGAACTCAAAGTCCTACTTTGCCAAATCGAAACATATGAGTGAATGCTGAATGTTCAAATGAATTCGTGGGAGCGAATCCTTTTTATACCCCCCACCATAGAATCGTGATTGGGGTATAATAAGTTTGTCATTCCGTTTGTAACACATCGAAATATCGATTTCCGACTATATAAAGCATAAATCTCTGGTCACAACCCTTAACAGCCTAACTCGAGTTAGGACATAATTGAGTTATTAGCACCATCGTATTCAGCGTATCTAAATTTATTTGCTCTAAAATTTTCATGTTTGTATCTCTTCTAGGAAGGCAATTAATCCTAATCCTAACAAGTATAAACGGCCGTAAGTTTGGCCAGGCCGAATCTTATGTACCCTCCACCATGGATTGCGTCAATCGAATTACTTGGGTTGTGGTATCTTAAATCGTTTTCTAAATACGTGGTATATATTAGACGAAAAAAGTAAGTCTACAAATAATTACGAATCGATATGGACTTTTGCACGGTACGTAGGGAGCCAGAATTGCAATATGGGGGTCGCTTATATGGGGGCTATATACAATTATTGATATGGACCAATTTTTGTGTGATTGGGGATCGATTTATCTGAGGGCTATATATAACTATAGACCGATATAGACCTAGTTAGGCATGGTTGTTAACGGCCATATACTAGCACAATGTACCAAATTTCAACTAACTCGGATGAAATTTGCTCCTCCAAGAGGCTCCAAAACCAAATCTCGGGATCGGTTTATATGGGGGCTATATATGATTATGGACTGATATGGACCACTTTTGGCATGGTTATTAAATATCATATACTACCACCATGTACAAAATTTCAACTAGATCGGATGAATTTTGCTTCTCCAAAAGGCACCGGAGGTCAAATCTGGGGATCGGTTTATATGGGTGCTATATATAATTATGGACTGATATGAACCAATTCCAAATTTCAACCGAATCGTATGAAGTTTGCTCTTCCAAGGGGCTCCGGAGGTCAAATCTGGTGATCGGTTTATATGGGGGCTATATATAATTATGGACCGATTTCGACCAATTTTTGCATGGGAGTTTAAGGCCATTTCTGGTTTTAAATGGGGGTTTATATGGGGGCTATATATAATTATGGACCGATGGGGACCAAATTTTGCATGGTTGTTAGAGGCCATATACTAACACCATGTACCAAATTTCAGCCGGATCGGATGAAATTTGCTTCTTTTAGAGGCCTCGCAAGCTAAATCGGGGGACCGGTTTATATGGGGGCTATATATAATTATGGACTGATGTGGACCAATTTTTGCATGGTTGTTAGAGACCATATACTAACACTATGTACCAAATTTCAGCCGGATCGGATGAAATTTGCTTCTCTTAGAGGCTTCGCAAGCCAAATTTGGTGGTCCGTTTATATGGGGGATATACGTAAAAGTGAACCGATATGGCCCATTTGCAATACCATCCGACCTACATCAATAACAACTACTTGTGCCAAGTTTCAAGTCGATAGCTTGTTTCGTTCGGAAGTTGGCGTGATTTCAACAGACGGACGGACGGACATGCTCAGATCGACTCAGAATTTCACCACGACCCAGAATATATATACTTTATGGGGTCTTAGAGCAATATTTCGATGTGTCCTATGGTGGAGGGTATAAAAACACCTTCTGCTGAAAATGGTGCCTATCGGTCTATGTTTTGGTATAGGCCCCATATAGACCGATCTCCCGATTTTACTTCTTGGGTGTCTAGAAGCTGTATTTGCTATCCGATTTGAAATTTCATATCTAGAGGTATTTGGGGACCACAAATAGGTGTACCGAAAATGGTACCTATCGATCCATGTTTTGGTGTTGCCTCCATATAGACCGATCTCCAGATTTTACTTCTTGGGCTTCTAGAAACCATAGTTTTTATCTGATTTGCCTGAAATTTGAAATCTAGAATTATTTAGAATCGCAAATAATTGTGCCGAAAATGGTGCCCATCGGACCATGTTTTGGTATAGCCCCCATATAGACCGATCTCCCGATTTTACTACTTGGGCTTCTAAAAACCATAGTATTTAACCGATTTGCCTGAAATTTGAAATCTATAGGTTTTTTAGGGCCATAACTAGGAGTTCCTAATATATTGTGTATCAGTAGAGATTTTGATATATCCCCCTTATAAATCCATATAGACTGATCTCTCGATTTAATTCCTCGGGCTTATATAAACCGTGCCTGAAATTTTAACGGATTTAGTTTTTATCGGTCCATTTTGTAAGGCCTCCATATAGACCGAAGTCAGTATAGAAGGCGCACTGACCATGAAAATTGCATGAACCTGAAAGCAAAATTTCCAGATTTTATTTCTTCTAATCATTTGAATAATGGGGGTAAAAATCTACAGATTTTGGATTGGATTGTGATTCCCCGTAACCTCAAATCGAGAATCTTATAAATCCGAATCTATTTTAGTCTCCATAGGTAGAATCTTTAAATTTATCTTCGGTAAGCTTACTGGTTGAACTGGATTGCTTAGGAGAATATCTGTCATAAAAACCACCTGAAATTTTCAAAAGAAAATATTATATTTGATTCATGGTGGTGGGTATTTAAGATTCGGAGAATATCTGTCATAAAAACCCCCTGAAATTTTCAAAGGAAAATATTATATTTGATTCATTATATTTGATTAAGATTCGGCCCGGCTAAACTTACTGCTCTATATGCATGTTTAACACATTCATTCAGTTCGTCCTCAAATGGTGGTTGTATGGCTTCGATATATTTAATACAAATGTGTTGAGCAAGAAATGAGGTTTTGATGAGAATTTAGTCTTGTGTTTCAAATGGATCTGCAATCACTGTCACTTCAATTCTGAGATGATGGAGTTATAAGCTCAGATATATAAAAACACTAGAAAAATATTGTCATGAGGCCAAAGATTTCATGTCCTTAAAATACGAATGCAAATTTTACTTAACACAGAAGACGCATTTCTCTGCTATAAAGTTGTTTTCCCCGTCCAAAAGTCGATAAACTTTTCAATGAAGTCGTGTTGTTCCTATAGTTAAATGTATTTTACTAAGGTCTACTTGACTTTAAAAATTATGAAAATTTCTTCAAAATTAATGAAATCGTCTTTAAATTTGTTGACATTTTGTATCTTAGCTACAAAGCTAAAAAGCGTTTAAAAATATGACAAGTTTTCCAACACTTTATTTTGAAGAAGTTTTTTACTTGAAACATATAATAATTTCTACTTGTGGTCGAGTCTGAATTTGGAAATTAAAGTTGTCGTTAGCATGTTTTTAAAGAACTTTGATAGCATATGATTTTTTTTTCTGAAATATATAAGAATACATGAATATTTGTTTCCTAGAAAGAAGTACGCAAAACTCAAATTTAAAATTGTATCCCAGATATAAAGATACTTATATCAATTCTAAGCTTCTTTGGTTTGGAATCAATACGAAAATCATTAGATTAAAGAAAAAATGTTTGGAACCGGTCATGCTTTTTTTCCGTTTATATGCACGCAAAGATAAAAAACCATTTGGAAAACGTGTACCGAAAAAGTTTTTCTTTTGTTAGAGTTTTTTGAACTTCTTCGAAAATTTTAAACTTTTATCACCAATAAAATTCGTTTGTTACAAAATTTTTATTTTTTTTTTCAATAAAAAATATTTTTGAACATTTCGTTTATAACAGGTTGGCTGATAAGTCTCCGGTCTAACAAAGAAAAACACATTTTTTTTTGTCAAAATTCGTTTTTATTATTCAACATAGTTCCCTTCAAAAGCGATACAACGATTATGACGACCTTCCAATTTTTGATACCATTTTGGTAGTACTCCTTCGGTTTTCCCTCAAAATAGGCCTCAGTTTCCGCGATCACCTCTTCATTGCAGCCAAATTTTTTGCCTGCGAGCATCCATTTGAGATCTGAGAACAAGAAAAAGTCGCTGGAGGCCAGATCTGGAGAATACGGTGGGTGGGGAAGCAATTCGAAGACAAATTCATGAATTTTTGCCATCGGTCTCAATGACTTGTGGCACGATGCGTTGTCTTGGTGGAACAACACTTTTTTCTTCTTCATATGGGGCCGTTTTGCCGCGATTTCGACCTTCAAACGCTCCAATAACGCCATATAATAGTCACTGTTGATGGTTTTTCCCTTCTCAAGATAATCGATAAAAATTATTCTATGCGCATCCCAAAAAACAGAGGCCATTACTTTGCCAGCGGACTTTTGAGTCTTTACACGCTTCGGAGACGGTTCACCAATCGCTGTCCACTCAGCCGACTGTCGATTGGACTCAGGAGTGTAGTGATGGAGCCATGTTTCATCCATTGTCACATATCGACGGAAAAACTCGGGTGTATTACGAGTTAACAGTTGCAAACACCGCTCAGAATCATCAACACGTTGTTGTTTTTGGTCAAATGTGAGCTCCCATGAGGCACCCATTTTGCACAGAGCTTCCGCATGTCCAAATATTGATGAATGATATGACCAACACGTTCCTTTGATATCTTTAAGGCCTCTGCTATCACGATCAACTTCATTTTACGATCAACCAAAATCATTTTGTGGATTTTTTTTATGTTTTCTTCGGTAACCACCTCTTATGGGCGTCCATTGCGTTCACCGTCCTCCGTGCTCATTTCACCACGCTTGAATTTTGCATACCAATCAATTATTGTTGATTTCCCTGGGGCAGAGTCCGGGAACTCATTATCAAGCCAAGTTGTTGCTTCCACCGTATTTTTTCCCTTCAGAAAACAGTATTTTATCAAAACACGAAATTCCTTTTTTTTTCATTTTTTTTTCACAATAACAAACGTTGCTTCACAAAAGACGCTCTATCTCACAAACTAATTGACTTACAGACGTTAAAGTTTGACACGAATCATTTGAAGGTTGGTACTATATAAAAATATGCATTTAATACTAGCGACAACATCTATGTGTCAGACCAGGGACTTATCAGCCAACCTGTTATCAATCACTGTTCTTTTCTGACTTTAAGTCTTTAATAAGACAGTATGTAATGTTAAACACCTTTTCGGTATCTTCCGTACATATCTGGAAGCAGGGATCGAACCCAGGACCCTAGGCATGCAAAGCGGACGTACCAACCACTGCTCCACGGTTCCCAACTAAATGTATGTATCTGTTAATAGAATTTGTTTAATATAATTAATAAATTGAGTTACTCAATTAAATACCACGATGTATATTCCAAGTGGTCTGAAGGTGATTTTTTCGAATTTCCACCAATAAAATCAAAAACCAAAAATACCATAAGCTTTTCTAGGCTGAATTTATGTACCTCCACCATGGATTGCATAGAAAGTTCTACTAAATACTGTAATCCACAAACGAATAACTTGGGTTGGGGTAATACTTGCCGATGGCAAGGTTTTTTAAAACGTCCTAGCATTGTCTTCTAAATTGTACAGTAGTCCACATGGAGTCTATGTTAGACAAAAAAGGCAGAGTACAAAACTATAAAGAAAATGTTTTTCTATTCAAATAAAATTTTGACAAAATTTTCTCTTGGAATAACATTTTGACAAATTTATCTCTAGGAGTAAAATTTTGACAAACATTTATACAGATATAACATTTTTACAAAAATTTTCTCTAGGAATAGAATGTTGACAAAATTTTTTATCGAAATAAATTTTTGACAAAATTTTCTCTTGGAATAAAATCTTGACAAAGTTTTTAAAGAGTCTAAAAATAATTATGAATAGATATGAACCAATTTGAGCATGGGAATTAGATGTCAAATTCCAATTGGTTGGTAGTTAAGGGGTCCACCACCAGAAATAATTTATTGACATTCGGTGTACTTGCCACAAATCATTAGCAGTTGCATTGTCAAGAGCATCATATCTCATTGCTTTAGCCTACATTGAATACCAGTATATGAAATATTTCTGTCAATGATTTTATTTTACATGTTCAATATTAAATGTTGTGTAAATGACAATTTCACATGGAGACATGATATTGTGTAAATATTTTTTCAATTTTATCAATGTGAGAGATACATCCCAAATTTGTAAAGATGACCTTGAATGAGGTGTTGTTAAACGGTTTTATACATGGAAAACATTAAATCATAGAATATACGAGTATGTATATTTAAGCGTTTTCTATTGAAGTATTTTTTTGCTTTGTCAATATTGTATTGGGGATCTGTTTTTGAAATTGTATTGCTTTGAATTTTCATGAAAAGGTGATATGGTTATAAAAAATGGTTTTGCAATGTACTCTATTTCAGCCTTGAAAGATATTGATGAGAAAAAATGGTGACGAAAACTGACATGTACAAGGCTAGCTAGCGAAGGGGTTTTGGAGCAAAAAATTTTAAATACGTCTTGTTTCCCAACAAGTATATTCGCCTGAAATCAAAATGTTATTCATCTCAAGGCGGCGCTTCGCGGGAAATGGGACAAAATACCGCAGAGCCAAGGAGTGACTTTTGAAATCAATATTTAGATATTTTCCAAGCAACACAGCACACTGATTTTTTATCTTACTTCGAATTTAAAAAAAAAATTATCTCCCACGAGACATCATTTAAAAATTGCCTACAAAAGTTTAAGGCGTTAAATCATTTAATGATTTTTTTTATATACTTCTTAATTGTTCTTCCAGCCTAAGTGGCAAATTGGTGTATGCAGATATCATTGAGTAATAAAATAGTCTTATGGTCTTTAATTTACATAACTGTCAAGCATACCTTGGGGCAGGGCTTGCCTTCTTTTCATTTATCTTCTATCAGAAAGACACGGAATTATTTTTTTTTATTGTCATGTGTCAGAGATGCAAAAAAGCTAAAATAGATCCTTGCTAATCCTTAAAAAATTTCAACAGTTAATTTATCTTATTCATGTTTTATTAATGCTCACATTTATTTGACTTTTATTGATGCTTACGAATTAATGGCTTCTCATCTAAAGAAGTGTAGATGGAGGAGTGAATGGCACGAAAAGCACCATTATACTATGTAGAATACTTGATTTTTTAAATTTAAATCATTGCTGCATGATATAGAAGGAACATTGAATGATTTGGATAAACTGCCTATAGGGAAGAAGGATGTTGGGTATGGTTTTTTTAAGATTACCAAATATGAATTTTTTGCAATTCATTCAGCGGAAATAATGCGTTCTTTGTTTGTTTGATTGTCTGCAAACAATGAATTTTCTTGTTGGTACACAAATATTAGATGTGTAGCAAAGAGTTAAGAGTTAGGACTGAGGAGCCGGAATTGCTGTCTGAAGATTGTGCTGTAAACTGAATCGTAAACATTTTGCTTGATTCCGACTCCACCTTCGGCCCTACCAAAATTTTTAAAAATCTTCAAATATTTGTAACTAAACAAATATTTACCCAAATTTTCGTTCTTCTCTCGAACAACGAAAATGATGTCTTGATAGAAAGCTTTTGCTACTCTTTATGTTGGAAATAGGTTTCAGATGATATTACGAGTAGTAAGGGTCATATTATACAGCACTCTTTCTTATGTCTTGAAGATGAGCTGAATGGCCATTAAGATTACATTTGAAGCCTACTGAAATATCGATTATCTACCGTATATTAAATAGAGTAGAATTACTTGGGATCTATAAAAAAAATTTGACAAATTTTTTTTATCGAAATAAATTTTTGATCAAATTTTTTCTACGAATAAAATTTTGACAAAATTTTCTCTTGGAATAAAATCTTGACAAAGTTTTTTTCTAGGAATAAAATGTTGGCAAAATTTTCTATAGGATACAATTTGGACAACATTTTCTCTAGGAATGAAATGTTGAAATAATTTTATCTAGGATAAAATTTTGACAAAACCTTCTATAAAAAAGAAAAGTTTGACAAAATTTTCTCTAGGAATAAAATGTTGACCAAAATTTCTGTATAAAATAAATTTTGACAAAATTTCCTCTAGGAATCAAATTATGGCAAATTTTTCTCTAGGAATACAATTTTGACAAACATTTCTATAGGAATAAAGTTTTGACCATATTTTCTCTAGGCGTGAAATGTTGACAACATTTTTTTCGAAATAAATTGTTTACATTTTTTTTCTAGCAATAAAATGTTGGCAAAACTTTCTCTAGGAATTACATTTTGACAAATTTTTCTCTAGGAATAAAATTTTGACCAAAATTTCTGTAGAAATAACGTTTTTACACAATTTTCTCTAGGAAAAAAATGTTGTCAAAATTTTATTCTCAGAGAAAAGATTTGCTATAGGAATAAAATTTGGACATTTTCTTTAGGAGTGAAGTGTTGTCAAAAATTGTTATCGAAATAATTTTCTCTAGTAATAAAGTTTTGACAAAATTTTCTATAGAAATACAATTTTGACAAAATTTGACTATAGGAATAAAATGTTAGCAAAATTTTCTCTGGGAATATAATTGTGACAAGATTTTCTCTAGGAGTGAAATGTTGACAAAATTTTCTAAAGGATTTTTTTAATTTTCTATAGAAATAAAATTTTAGCAAAATTTTTTTACAGAAAAACAATTTTGACAAAATTTTATTCCAGTTTTCTATACAAAAAAAAAAAAATTAAAAAAATTTTTATAGAAATAAAATCTTGCCAAAATTTTCCATAGAAATAAAATGTTGCCAAAATTTTGTATGGAAATAAAATTTTGACAAAATTTTCTTAAGAAATAAAATTTTGACAAAATTTTCTTAAGAAATAAAATTTTGACAAAATTTTCTTAAGAAATAAAATTTTGACAAAATTTTCTTAAGAAATAAAATTTTGACAAAATTTTCTTAAGAAATAAAATTTTGACAAAATTTTCTATAGAAATAAAATTTTGACAAAATTTTCTATAGAAATAAAATTTTGACAAAATTTTCTATAGAAATAAAATTGTGACAAAATTTTCTATAGAAATAAAATTTTGACAAAATTTTTTATAGTAATACAATTTTGACAAAATTTTCTTATGAAATAAAATTTTGACAAAATTTTCTTAAGAAATAAAATTTTGACAAAATTTTCTTAAGAAATAAAATTTTGACAAAATTTTCTTGAGAAATAAAAAACGAAATTTTCTCTAGAAAAATTGGCAAAATTTTTTATCGAAATAAATGTTTGACCAAATTTTCTCTAAGAAATGAAAATGAAAAATATGATCTCTAGGAATAAAATTTTGACAAAAATATAGAAAATCAAAAATTGTAAAGTAAGAGTTTTTTTATTTGGTAGTTTTTTGATAAAGTTGTCATAACATTTTGCTAGATTATTTTTGGATCGGTTGCAGTCGTGCTTGCGTGGCCTTTAGGAGGAGCATAATTCATACGCGTTGAAATTTGGTACGTTATGATAGTCTATGCAAAAATCGGTTCATATATATTTATACATACACTGAAAAAGCAGTGAACCCACCACGAAGAAAAATTTTGGTTAATTTGAGAAAATTTTGATTATTTTTATAAAATGTTAACTAAATAGTATTACAAACGCTGACATCACGCCGATATCAAAAAAAAATATATATTTTTCGACAAATTCTAGACAATTAATTAGACATAATTTATTTCTTTTCCACTTTTCCACTTGAAAATTTTGTAGTTTGAAGAAAAGAATTGGAGTTAAAAATTGCATGAATGTCATTAGCGACATACGAAGTTCTAGATGGGCGCCTCTTATAAATAGTACATATTTAAAGTAATAATGAACTAGTTTGTGAGAAGTACGAATTTAGTAAATATTTTTGCTTCATTTGTGAATAATTTTCCCCCGTTTTTTAGTTCATTTAACTAGCGTACGCCAAAAATTATTGGAGTAAAGGAAACTTTCTCCAACAAAGCCAGCAAAGTACTTTGGTACTTTTGATACTCTTGCAATTGCCCCAGTCGCAAAAGTCCAACGGATTGCGATTTTGGTGACCATATGTTAGGTTAGGGTAAAGTGGCAGCCCGATTAAATTTCAGGCTGCTAACCATTGCACCACGGGAGCCACCGTGGTGCAATGGTTAGCATGCCCGCCTTGCATACACAAGGTCGTGGGTTCGATTCCTGCTACGACCGAACACCAAAAAGTTTTTCAGCGGTGGATTATCCCACCTCAGTAATGCTGGTGACATTTCTGAGGGTTTCAAAGCTTCTCTAAGTGGTTTCACTGGAATGTGGAACGCCGTTCGGACTCGGCTATAAAAAGGAGGTCCCTTGTCACAATGGACTGAATAGTCTAAGTGAGCCTGATACATCGGGCTGCCACATAACCTAACCTAGACTATTCAATCCATTGTGATACTACATTTAACTAAAAGTACCTATGGACATATGGACACTTCTAGTTTTAACCACTGAACCTTCACTATTATTTTCTTTTGTTGAACCTACCAGATTGTTCCAAAAACATTAACAGACTTATTAAGTTAACGTTTTCCAGGTCCGCCAGTAATCTAAAGCTATATGCCCCTAAAATTCGCTTACGCCTTGCACAAAATGCAGGATACTCACACAAGAGGTGTTTAATTGATTCCTTTTCCTCCGCATCATGACAACTCATACAATAGTCATTATACTTCGCGCCAATAGTTTTTGCAAATTCGCCTATCAGGCATCGACCCGTTATAGCAGATATCAGAAGTGATATCTGACGTCTTGAGAACTCTAGCATATCTAGTGTGCGGTTCAAGTTTAAATAGGGCCATATTTGCTTGGTGTTGTTACAACCCTTACAATTCTTCCATCGAACATTTGCCATCATGACAGCCTTCTCACGCAGTAAGAGCTTACAGGTAGTCAAAGGCATACCAACAGATTCTAGTTCCCCTGGAATATGTAAGGTAGTTCCTAGCCTTGCTAACTCATCTGCTTCGCAGTTCCCCGGTATGTTCCTATGGCCAGACGGGTGAATATTGTACTGCTCAGCCATCTCGTTGAGAGATTTGCGACAGACCAAGGATTTTATTGCAGGTTGACTGTCTGAGTATATATTAATGCCAACAATTTTTGGAACATTACTTCTCAGCCAATTCGCTACTTCTCTTATTGTTATATATTTTAGCCTGAAAACGCTACAGTGACTAGGTAATCTTTTCGCTATTCGAAGTTCCAGATCTTTAGAATATACTCCGAAACCCACTTGTCCATCCAATTTGCAGCCATCAGTGTAGAAATCTATATAACTTTTATTCCCCGGGGTCTGTGTACACCACGCCTCACTGTTGGGAATTAGAGTTTCAAACTTTTTGTCGAAAAGTGGTTTCGCCAGAGTGTAATCCACTACGTTAGGCACATCTGGCATTATTTTGAGGACTGAACTGTGGCCGTACATTTTTTCCGACCACAACGATAGGTCGCGCAACCGCACAGCCGTTGTTCCAGCTGACTGTTTGGCCAAAATGTCTAAAGGCAATAGATGCAGCATGACATTGGGGGAATCTGTTCCCGTCTTACTGAATGCGCCTGAGTTAGTCCCCACTTTTTGTTGGTGACCATAGTGCCGAAAGGAAACGATGAACCTCCTTTTTTAATTCATTCTTGGTTGACGTGTGCTGAGTGTGATTGTGCCGAAATGTTTGTCTGCCAGGGCTTAAATATTGCATTGTAGCCAAGCGGAGATCTAACATCTATAGCGCTTGAATTCTGGTGGCCAATAGAAATGGCCTCTTTGACAATTAAACCCGATAATGTTGTTTGTTCACAAATTGCTTAATTTGGAATGGATTCTCATCGGAGAAAATCAAATTCGGTAACTGGCCACTTTCATGTAAGCGAAGCAATTTCTTGGCACTTTCCAGTCTAACTTTTTTGTGCATCGGAAAGTCAATGGACTTAGTCCCAGCTCATTGTTCAATGTGTGGTTGCATCCGTCCAGTCAAATATAAACCAATCACACTATCACGTTTGATCTCCACCACTATATAACTTTATTTCAGAATGTATTATATAAAATTGCTTTTGTAAGCCTAGTGGTTTAGAATTGATACCAACAACTGAACAACAGAAAATTTTTCCTGAGGTGGTTTATTCCCTCTCAGTACACTGAAAAAAATATTTACGTGATATTAAAGATTACGCAACCTCAATTTTAGGATGCGCAATTTATACAGTATTAAGGACAAATTTCTTTAAAATGAAATGAAATAAAATTTTAATTTAATTTTTAATTTAAAAGTTTATAATCTTTGCTTCAAAAATTTTTTTCATTAAATTTAGGATACACATTTTGAAAATTGGCATCCCTTTGTTAAAGTTGCCTGTCTTTAAACTAAGGCAAATTTTCTTTAAAGTAAGGAAACATATTTTTGATTTAAAGAAATCGTCCTTAAATTAATTGAAATATTGAATCTTTAGATTTAAGATACAAACGATTCAAATATAGGCTAACCCCCATTTTCATAAAGCTCCGTTAGGTTAGGTTAGGTTAGGTTAGGTGGCAGCCTGATGTATCAGGCTCACTTAGACTATTCAGTCCATTGTGATACCACATTGGTGAACTTCTCTCTTATCACTGAGTGCTGCCCGATTCCATGTTAAGCTCAATGACAAGGGACCTCCTTTTTATAGCCGAGTCCGAACGGCGTTCCACATTGCAGTGAAACCACTTAGAGAAGCTTTGAAACCCTCAGAAATGTCACCAGCATTACTGAGGTGGGATAATCCACCGCTGAAAAACTTTTTGGTGTTCGGTCGAAGCAGGAATCGAACCCACGACCTTGTGTATGCAAGGCGGGCATGCTAACCATTGCACCACGGTGGCTCCCGTTAGTGTTCCGTTAACTAACCAACTTTTAAACCGTATTATAGACGAAGCTGGCATCTTGCCTTTATATTCCATAGGCCAGTTAGGAACTTAACTGACGAAAATTTTTCAGTTAAAGTTAATCGGAGAGAAAATATTTGCAATTTACTTTCTGTTAACTGGCAGTTAAAGCCTAACGGAGCTACATGAAAATGGCCCTAAGGCTTATTTTGAGGATTTAACATCTTTGGTTCAAAGTTTTTTTTTTGGAATTAAGAAAATATTTTTTACTTCGAAGTATACGGCATTATTTGGATTTTTAAACTGGCATTTGTTTTTACGTGAAATGGAAATTAATATACCGGAAAAATAGAATGAAGACTCTAAAATCTAGATCCTAGATTTAAAGCCAGATAGGTCCCAAAAAATTTCCTTATTTTAAAGAGACCGGATCTTTGGCTCGGAATCAATACCAAAATCCTTAAGGGAAAGTCAAAATCGTTGGATCCAAGTAAACTTTTTTTTGAGTGTAGTGCTGGTGACATTTCTGACTGTTTTAAAGCTTCTGTTCGAGCTGAATATCTCTGTGATCCTAAAATAACGGGCTGACACTATACTTACCTACAACTAACTTAACCTAAAATTGATGGTAATTTTAGGTCATTGACCTAGTCTTGTGTTACAAGTATCGTTATACAAACGAACAGTGTTAAATCGATGCAGGGCTTAACCCTTATGTTTATATAGTATTTTATGTCAGTTTCGCTTTAGAAAATTATTTTAAATAAGGGTAATTCAAAATGATTGAATAAAGTCAATATGTATTTTTCCTCCAAAAATAAAGATAACATTCAAAATCAATTGAACATTACTGTGATGACACTGTCTGACATTCGATATCATAAAACAATTTCTTTTGTGACAGTCACATAAGCCGTTGTTACATGGAAGGTGTGAATTTTATTACATACTAAGTTTTAAAGGCGATTACATCGAGAGGCCTCGCATTTCTTTAAATATTTAAAATATATATTTTTTTCTTTATATTAAGAAAAAATCGCCCTACTACGACATTTTTAGGCAATGGTTTGTGTCCTAAATTTAATGAAAAACATTTATTTTTTTTAAAGAAGTTTCTCCTTAATGTTATATAAATTGCATGTCTTAAAATGTAGGTTGCATAATCCTTCATATTCGCTCGTCAGTTTTATCAGTGAATCCAGTATCAATCTTAGAAATATTTGTAGTCAAATTGTAGTACTGATTGGGAATCTTATGTTAATCTCATATTCATATCTCTCCGTGCTCCAAAGAAGGCCTCTAGGATAACAGTAATGTTCTATCTCTCAGTCTATGGGAATAATTTCATAAGAAATGCCATTCCGAAGAAAATTTTCGCTAAAGACAATTAGAAACAACACGTGGCGCTGAAATGAGGCAATTTCTGAGAATAAAGAAATTGTCTTTAGTATTGTGGAAAAAAATGATATAATTGATATGTGGGTGCCTTTTATATAGGAGCATTTAATATGTCATTTTTGTATTATAGATGACATTGACAATAAAAAAGAATAAAATGTTATGGTGTGAATAAAGCACGTGAACTGTAAACAGGATATTTCATATCACAAGGTTGTTATAGGAAAAATATTGATATGAAGAAGGCAATTGTATCTTTGGTTAAGATAGAGATAATGGGCGAGGAATAAAATCTTAAACATAGGGTCGGTATTATTGCGGTAAAAACTTATTTTTGAATTTCTGCGAATGAACTCTCTGTGTGATATGTGATTCAAGGTTTTCTTAAAACCACGACATGTTTACCCGAAGATCCGGTTTTCTGACGCCGCACTGCTTGCAGAGTATTCAATATAAAATAAATTGACAATTTCTAAGAATAAAGAATAAACATAGAGCGTAGGTCGATATAACTGTGTTAAAAAATGTTATTTTAGAATTTTGCTTAGGACCAAACACTCTGTAACATCCGTCCTGCAAGACTTTTCATAAGGTATGACGTGTGATTCAAGGTTGTTCCCAAAACGACAACATGCTTACTCGAAGGGCTGGTCGATTGAAAAAGCATTGCATGAACAATATTCTATAAAACAAAAATAAATAGACAACAGGAAACAACACGTGCTGTAGATACATATATGAAACAACTTCCGAGAATAAGGAAATTGTCTTTAGTATTCTGGAAAAATCATATAATTGTTATGTGAGTGTCCTATTTTCTAATAACACTTAATGTGTCAGTTGTGTATTAGCGTTGACATTGACAATAAAGAAAAAATAAAATTCTATGGATATAGATAACGCACGTAAACAGTGAACAGGATATTTCATATCAAAAGGTTGTAATAGGAAAAATTTGATATTAATACGGCAACTGAATCCTTTTGTTAACAATTAATCCATATTTCTTAACATAGGTCTTAGGTCGGCATGTTTCGGTTGCCACAGTTGGTAGAATTCTACCAAAAATGGTAGAGTTTTTACTGTTTGGTAGATTGGTCGAATTCTAGATGTTTTAATAGATTTTGCAAAACCTACATCACCACTCAGAAAAAAATTTCACGAAAAGTTTTTCTTAATTGAGTTTTAAAATATATTCAATTAAAACATTAATTGATTCAACAAATTTTTTAATTGATACAAAAATCAATCACATAATTAATAGTATCAATTATTTTTTTAATTGATTTTCAATTAATTTTTAATATATGCTATCACATCTGTGATTGAAAACATTTCAATTAAAAAATTAATTGGATAAATTAATTTCGTTGTTGAATCAGAAAAACAATTTTGTGTGCAACGAAGAGGTACTAAAATTTTGACAAATTTTCTACAGAAATAAAATTTTTAAAAATTTTCTATAGAAATAAAATTTTGACAAAATTTTCCACACAAATAAAATTTTGAAAAAAAAATCTATAGAAATAAAATTTTGAAAAAAATTCTAAGGATATAAAATTTTGACAAAATTCTCTATAAAACAAAAAATTGAAAAATTTTCTATAGAAATAAAATTTTGACCATATTCTATAGAACTAAAATTTTGACAAAATTTTCTATAGAAATAAAATTTTGACCATTATCTATAGAACTAAAATTTTGACAAAATTTTCTATAGAAATAAAATTTTGACTAAATTTTCTTAGAAATAAAAATTTGACAAAATTTTCTATAGAAATAAAAATTTTGACTAAATTTTCTATAGAAATAAAATTTTGACAAAATTTTCTATAGAAATAAAAACTTGACAAAAATTTTTGTATAAATAAAATTTTGACAAAATTCTCTATGGAAATAAAATTTTGACTAAATTTTCTATAGAAATAAAATTTTGACAAAATTTTCTATGGAAATAAAGAATTAAAATTTTGACAAAATTTTCTATAGAAAATAATTTTGACAAAATTTTTTATAGAAGTAAAATTTTGGCAAAATATTCTATAGAAATAAAATTTTGGCAAAATATTCTATAGAAATGAAGTTTTGACAACATTTTCTATAGAAATAAAATTTTTACGAATTTTTCTATAGAAATAAAATTTTTACGAAATTTTCTATAGAAATAAAATTTTGACAAAATTTACTATTGAAATAAAATTTTGACAAAATTTTCTATAGAAATAAAATTTTGACAAATTTTCTATAGAAATACAATTTTGACAAAATTTTCTGTAGAAATAACATTTTGACAAAATTTTCTATAGAAATAAAATTTTGAAAATATTGTCTATAGAAATAAAATTTTGACAAAATTTTTTATAGAAATAAAATTTTGACAAAATTTTCTATAGTAATACAATTTTGACAAAATTTTCTATAGAAATACAATTTTGACAAAATTTTCTATAGAAATACAATTTTGACAACATTTTCTATAGAAATAAAGAAATAAAATTTTGACAAATTTTTCTATAGAAATAAACTTTTGACAAAACTTTCTATAGAAATAAAATTTTGACAAAATTTTCTATAGAAATAAAATTTTGACAAAATTTTTTTATAGAAATAAAGTTTTGGCAAAATTTTCTATAGGAATAAAATTTTGACAAATTTTTCTATAGAAATAAAATGTTGACAAAATTTTCTATAGAAATAAAATTTTGAGAAAAATTTCTGCAGAAATAAAATTTTTCAAAGATTTTGTCTTTACTTTAAAAAATTTGGTACTGATTCCGAGCCAAAGAAGCGGAGAATACAAGTAAGGATACTTTTAAGACACAATTCTCTTTTAAATTTAGGTTTTGTGTACTTGCTTCTAGGAAGCAAATTTTAATTTTTCGCTTTCTCAGCTTTTTTTCTTCATATGCTATCAAAGTCCTTTAAAAACGAGTTAACGGCAACTTTATTTTCCAAATTAGGACTTCCAGTAGAAATTATGCTATGTTTGAAGTAAAAAACTTCTTTAAAATAAAGTTTTAAAAAACATGTCCTATATTTGAACGATTTTTTGCTTTGTAGTCAAGATGCAAAAAGACAACAAATTTGAAGACAATTTCATTAAATTTAAAGAATTTTTCTGAATTATTAAAGTCAAGTTGACCTTAGCCTATAAATTTTTTCTTTCATGTTAAGATACCCATTTTTAAGTCAAATCACTTAATTATAAGGACAATACGACTTCATTGAAAAGTTTGTCGACTTTTGGACAAGGAAAATAACTTTATTTTAGAGAAATGCGTCTTCTATGCTAAGCAAAATTTGTATTCGTATTTTAAAGACATGAAATCTGTGACCTCACGACAATATTTTTTTCAGTGTATATAAAAAAAAATGTTCACATAATTGTCTTTAAAAAAAATGTTGATAAAAATTGCTATAGAAATAAAAAATATGACAAATTTTGCTGCAGAAATAAAATTTTTACAAAATTTTCTATAGAAAAAAATTTTGAAAAACTGCAAAATAAGTTTTTTTTTTGTTTGGTAGATTTTTAGTACTTTTTTTTCAAACTTTAGGTAGATTGTTTTTGGCACATTACATGATAATAATAAAAGAAAATAAAGTTTTGGTTAACGTAGAGATAATGGGCGAGGAGTTAATCCATAACTCCTGTAGGGGAAAAAAAACAAGTATATACGGCTGTAAGTTCGGCCAAGCCGAATCGTATGTACCCTCCACCATGGATTACATAGAAACTTGTACTAAAGACTGTCATCCACAATCGAATTACTTGGGTTGCGGTAACACTTGCCGATGGCAAGGTATCTTAAAACTTCTTAACACCGTCTTCTCAATTGTAAGATAGTCCATATTTATAATTAATATAATTAATATTTCCTAAGTGTGGCATTTTTGTAGGGAAAAAAAGTATATACGGCCGTAAGTTCGGCCAAGCCGAATCGTATGTACCCTCCACCATGGATTACGTAGAAACTTGTACTAAAGACTGTCATCCACAATCGAATTGTTTGGGTTGCGGTAACACTTGCCGATGGCAAGGTATCTTAAAACTTCTTCTTCTTCTCAATTGTAAGTTAGTCCAAACGGGGTATACTCGTATATTAAAAAAAATGGTAGATTATTTTTGAGGGTCGGCTATATATAACTATAGACCGATATGGACCATTTTTGGCATTATTGTTAGCGGCCATATACGAGTACTAGCGCAATATACCAAATTTCACCACGTACCAAATTTCAACCGATCGGGTGAATTTTGCTCTTCCAAGGGGCTCCGGAGGTCAAATCTGGGGATCGGTTTATATGGGGGCTATATATAATTATGGACCGATGTGGACCAATTTTTGCATGGTTGTTAGAGACCATATACTAGCATCATGTACCAAATCTGGGGATCGGTTTATATGGGGGCTATATATAATTATGGACCGATTTGGACCAATTTTTGCATGGTTGTGAGAGACTATATACTAACACCATGGTGAAAGGGGGCTATATATAATTATGGACCGATGTGGACCAATTTTTGCATGGTTGTTAGAGACCATATACTAGCATCATGTACCAAATCTGGGGATCGGTTTATATGGGGGCTATATATAATTATGGACCGATTTGGACCAATTTTTGCATGGTTGTGAGAGACTATATACTAACACCATGGTGAAAGTTGGTACATGCGTGTACCAACTTTCAACTGGATCGGAAGAATTTTGCTCCTACAAGAGGCTCCGCAAGCCAAATCTGAACGTCGGTTTATATGGGGACTATACGTAAAAGTGGTCCCATTTTCAATACCATCCGACCCATTTTCAATACCATCCGAGCTACATCAATAACAACTACTTGTGTCAAGTTTCAAGTCGATAGTTTGTTTCGTTCGAAAGTTAGCGTGATTTCAACAGACGGACGGACATGCTTAGATCGACTCAGAATTTCACCACGACCCAGAATATATGGGGTCTTAGAGCAATATTTCGATGTGTTACAAACGGAATGACAAAGTTAATATACCCCCATCCTATGGTGGAGGTTAAACAAAAATAAATGCGATGAATATGAATAAAGCATCTACAGAGACTGATACAAATTTTTTAGGATTTCTGGTTAAAACCAATGCGTTGACTACAAGAGTAGCTTAACCAACAGATGGCAAAGCCCTTTAGACTGCAATATGGTTGGATGGATGGCCATTTCGGAATTGCCACATTCCTCATCAATATCCTCGACTTGCAGCAAAACTATCAACCATTCAGTGGCGGTTGATAGTATCGCGACGCACAGTGGTTGCAAATCCCCTTTTCTTGGAAATAATTCTTTAACTTTTGAACGGTTAAAAATATCAACATAAACTGAAATCTGTTTTCCTCTTAGTTTGCGCGGTCCCCAGTGGGTCCACCGACTAACCTGTAGGCGTTGAAAGTTGGTCACCTCGAGGGTATTGAAAAGAACTTGTAAAACCAGAGATATGGGTCCCACATTTTTTTTGTGCAAATTTCTAACAATTCGTAGAATTTTGTAGGAAATGCAGCTAAGAAAAGAAAAAACATTCGTCCAAAAACTGACCCCACGTTTTTGGGCGAATGTTCTTTTTTTTAAGCTGTATTTCCTACAAAATTCTACGAATTTTAGAAGAACAAATTGTGTACATATGTGCTTTAGATTAAAAGTTTTACACTCCACAATTTGGTATTTAAAAAATAACCGAATTTTAATTTTTTTTCGTGAATGAAATTTTAGACACACCAAATTCCCCTTTTTTATAAAGTATTTGCTTTTAGATTAAATAAACCCGAATGTATGAAAAGCGAGACAACGATTGTCACTAATTTTTTTTTTTCATTTGCTTTTAAAGAAAAATTTTTAGCATCAAAAGTAAAAAAAAAATCTTACATGTGTCCACTAACTAAAGGACTTCAACATCTTACTGGTAAATAGCTGAGAAATATGCAGATAACACAAAAATAATTTTTTTTATCATATGTTCTCGCTTTGGGGATTTTTGATAAGAATTTTGGGAGTGGTATATGCAGCAATATTTCTTAAAATAAGTTTCCCTGCAAAACTTAATAAAAATCATAATGATATCATAATTAGTTCAAAAGCTATAAAGGTTTCAATTAATATTTTTAATCCCAAAAAAATGTACTTGAAAGAAAAATTGTTCTTTGGCCCAAAAATTTGTGTTTTTCGATCACATACAAGAAAGTCCTTTTTAATACCTTTCAAACGGTATATTATATTTAGGTCATTGCTCAGTAAAATTTGCCAAAAAATTGCACTAAACCTCACTAACTCTGTTAAAATAATGCAATTCTTTGAATGTACGTTTATATGGGGGCTATATCTAAATCTGATCCGATTTAAACCAAACTTGGAACACTTGAAGATACTATAAAATATAGTCCTTTCGCAAAATTTGAAGTCAACCATAGTAAAATCCTTCTGGGGCCATATAAGGGCATATCGGGCGTAAGAAATATATGGGTGCTATTTCTAATTCTGAACCGATTTCAACTAAATTCGGTATTCGTAGCTGTATCGCTCTTGAAGGGAACTATGTTGAATAATAAAAACGAATTTTGACAAAAAAATTGTTTTTCTTTGTTAGACCGGGGACTTATCAGCCAACCTGTTAGAATGTTAATTGTACTGCCTATGCAAAATTTCAAGTAAATCGGAGTGAAACTTCGTTCTTGGTGGTTCCAATATAAGTCTTTCTAACTCGGGCGAAAGACTTATATGGGAACCAATGTCCATAAAATGTAGCACACTTCACTATTGCACTCCTTGTGCAAAATTGTAAGCAAATCGTACAAGCGAAGCAAACTTCTTTTTCAATATGTGTTGCATTCGTTGTCGCGATATATTTATCTCCCGAGCAAGTTTTATGCCTGCATCGTGGATTTCGATCAAACCTAGCTACACTTTTCGAATAATTTCTGGGGTTGTACTGTCTTCTTCGCAACATTGCAACTATCACGGGAACGAACAATGGAATGAGAAACAAAAGATTTATTCACATTTAAATGCTGGAGGGTAGAGCCATCAAGTAAAATTTAAATCAATCAAGACTATTAGGCTTGAATTCTATCACGAATAATCTTTTTTTTTTTTGGTTTAACCTTTAGTCGGATCGCCAGACAAAACCCCATGTTTGAAATCTTTAATATCGAATCGATATATTTATGTTTTCCATTGTTTCACTTGTTTAACTAAATTTCCATCCGAAAAGATCTTTCTAAAAGTAATTCATCATCTGTTAACCAATAGCCCAAAAAAAGTTCTCTTGGTTAAATAATGCCTTCATATCACATTGAAATATCTCAATCATATATGATCCAAACCATAGACATTAACTCCCATTCTCCACGTCATTTAAGTCAAAACACTTGCCCAGATTCCCATACACACACACGGACACTGTCACTAAATGGAACCAGATGAAAAGTCAAATATTGGTTCCATAGTTTTGGACTTCAGCAAAGTGGTAAATGATGATATGGTTAAAAGCGATAGTAACATGATATATTGGACGCCTTTGAAAGATTTATATTTTGTTGGTTGGGTCGGACTAAGGGCAGAGCGATATCTAATCATGTAACATGACTTTTTGGCCATTGCCGATGGCCCAAGGCTCAAGGCTCTATCGATATATAGAGATGGTGTACATACATGCCACATAACAATTGCATCCTTAACTTCGCACCAAACTCCCTTTCCCTCCACCTCCACCAGCATCGGCAGATATTGACATCCAAATTCATGGATACGCATTCCAATGCGTGCGTATATGCCATTTTTGTGTGCATGTATGGTATGCATATTTTTGAGTGTGTGTGAATTGAAACCCATACACACAATCATGGATGAAGTAGTGGACACGAGCAAGCTGGCTAACGGTCAAAACCAAATGACATCAAACATGTTAAAATATGCCCATAACAAGGATGGAAGGATATTGGGTCCAAAAAAACAAAACAAAATTGCCATTGTTATGGATTGGCATTGGCAACAAGAAACAACGAGCAACTAGGAAATATTTTGACTAGGGATTACAATCAGGAAGTCTATAAAATGTTTGAAACTAATTTTCCACTTTTAAATAAATGTTTTTTTTTTGTCACTTTGTTGTCTGATAACTGTTTTACAGTTTAAAGTTACGTCTCTACCCAGCATTGTGTGAAAAATCATCATGAATAGCTTAACTGCAGAGCGGAGCACTTCCTGAATTGTATTATTGCACATAATCGGCCGTCTAAGACCACTAGACGGATAGGTTAGGTTAAACCGGCAGCCCGATTAATTTTCAGGCTCACTTACACTATTCAGTCCATTGTGATATCACATTTAACTAAATGTACCTATTACATATGAGCACTTATAGTTTTAACCACTGAACCTACTCGATTATTTTCTTCTATTGAACCAACCAGATTGTTCCAAAAACAGACAGCTTCAGTTAAAATTTTCCATGTCCGCAAGTAATCTGAAGCTGTATACTCATAAAGTTCGCTTACAACTTGCACAAAATGCAGGACACTAACCCAAGTGGTGTCTTATTGATTCCTTTTCCTCCCCATAATGACATCTCATGCAGTAGCCAATAGTTTTTGCAAACTTGCCTATAAGGCAGCAACCCGTTATAGCAGATATCTGATGTCTAGAAAGCACTACCACAACTAGTGTGAGGTTTAAGTTTAGATGGGGCCATATTTGTTTAGTGTCGCTGCACCACCATGCATTTGGTGTCAATTCTCCCACTGGACATTCGCCATCATAACAGCCTTCTCACGCAGTATTAGCTTACAGGAAGCCAGAGGCATACCAACAGATTCTAGTTCCCCTGGAATATGTAAGGTAGTACCTAGCCTTGCTAACTCATCTGCTTCGTAGTTCCCCGGTATGTTCTTATGGCTAGCCACTTCAGTGATTAGATAATCTTGTAGCTATTCTAAGTTCCCGGTCGTTAGAATATACTCCAAAACCCACTTGTCCATCCAATGTGAAGCCATCGGTGTACAAAATCTATATAACTTTTATTCACCGGGGTCTGTGTGCCCCACGCCTCACTGCTACGAATTAGAGTTTCAAACTTTTTGTCGGTTTCGCCAGAGTGCAGTCCACAACCTTTGGCACATCGGATATTATTTTGAGAACCGAACTGTGACCGTGAATTTTTTCCGACCATAGCCGTTGTTGCAGCTGACTGTGCTAATATATCTAAAGGCAATAGACGCGGCATGACATTAAGGGAATCTGATCCTTTCTTACTGAATGCGTCTGCGATACACAAGCACGATATTGGCTGAACTTTATACAAACTTGATGGATGCTGAAGTGCCAGCCACCAGACCACAACACCTTATATCATTATAGGCCTAATCACTGTACAGCCAAAGCACAGTTTTCGGTTTAGTCTCCACTTTTTCCTTATTGCCTTTTTGCACGAGTATAAGGCTACAGTGGCTGTTCTCGCCCTTTCTTCAATATTAAGCTTAAAGTTCAGCTTCCAGTCCAATATAACTCCAAGGTATTTTGCACACTCACCAAAGGGAATTTCAATATGGTACCACCTGAGTGATGGGCTTAACCGTGGGCATATTCCGTTCCTTGCAGTACATGACTAGTTCTGTCTTTGCAGGATTTACCCCAAGACCATTCTCTTTCGTCCATTTCTCAGTCATCTGGAGGGCTCTCTGTATAATATCTCTGATTGTGGATGGGAATTTTCCCCTTACTGCTATCCGTATCCGTATGTCACCACTTTTATCCTTTCTTTTTCTAGGGAAACCAGAAGGTTGTTTATAGCAACTTTTCAAAGAAGAGGTACCAGAACTCCTCCTTGGGGAGTGCCTATGTACACTTACCTTTGTATGTTTGCTGGTCCTTGTGTGGGTGAAATAAGTATCTTCTTTAGAAGTTCGTCTAACAGCCTAAGTATTCCTTGGCCAAAATTCAGAGTTGTCAATCCATTTAATATTGAACATGGATGAACGTTTTTGAATGCCCCTTCAATGTCTAGAAATGCCACAATTGTGTATTCATTGACGGATAATAAACTTTCAATAAAATTGACTAGTTCATGCAATGTGGTCTCAGTAGATCTGCCTTTCGAGTAAGAATGTTCTTATTTCTTTAAAAATGTGGAAGGACGACTCTTTAATCAACATTTTAACGACATTATTTCGAGAAACGAACCGATGAATTGGCCTCTGCGTTCATGTGATTTGACGCCACTCGATTATGTTTATGTGGGATTCCTGAAGTCATTAGTTTACTCGGAAAAACCAGCAACGATTGACGCTTTGGAAATCAATATTCAACGTGTCATTGTACACAGAAAAAAATATCACCAAAATATTTCCAATTAAAAAGTTAATTGAAGTTGAAATTTTTTCAATTAATAAATTAATTGGTACAATTAAATTTTTAATTGAGATAGAAACATTAAGTTAATTTAGTCAATGATTGAAAATGTTAAAATTTTTAATTAAAAAGTTAATTGATACAATTAACTTTTAATCAAATTCGGAAGACTAAGTCAGTTATAAAAGTGATTAAATTTTTGATTAATTTTTTTTTTCAAACAATCAATTGTTAATCCAACTAAAAATTCTAAGCCAATTCAGAATGTAATTGAAAATAGTTACCTTTGTTTAATTACTAAATTAATTGAGTTTTGCAATCAACATCAATTAAGTTTTTAATTGAATCAATTAAAAACTTAATTGAAATTTGGTAATGAAATCAATTAATTTTTTAATCAAGAATTTTTTCTATGCCCAATTAAAACTGTGATTGATACTATCATTTTCGTGATTGAAGACATTTCAATTAAAAAATTAATTGGATTGGATTGAATCAGAAAAAAATTTTTTGTGTGTAGAAACGACCTCAAATACTCAAAAAGATTATCTAAGTTTGACCTCCAGAATGACCCTTGTGCAAAATAGCGGTGATGGTCATATGCCCGAAATTATATTTAAATGTAAAATCAAAACAAGTAAGTAAATAGAAAGTCGGGCGGGCCGACTATATCATACCCTAAACCACCCTTACTGAATTAGTAATTATAAGCATTTGTGGGGTAACATTGATATAGGTCTGGGAGATAAACCGCAGTTGCATATTTAAGAAAATTAAGGGTACATGTTTATGAGTGCTTTGTCTCAATGTGACTATAGCTCATGGTTAGGGTAGGTTAGGTTAGGTTAGGTGACAGCCCGATGTATCAGGCTCACTTAGACTATTCAGTCCATTGTGAAACCACATTGGTGAACCTCTCTCTTATCACTGAGTGCTGCCCGATTCCATGTTAAGCTCAATGACAAGGGACCTCCTTTTTATAGCCGAGTCCGAACGGCGTTCCACATTGCAGGAAACCCACTTAAAGAAGCTTTGAAACCCTCAGAAATGTCACCATCATTACTGAGGTGGGATAATCCACCGCTGAAAAACTTTTTGGTGTTCGGTCGAAGCAGGAATCGAACCCACGACCTTGTGTATGCAAGGCGGGCATGCTAACCATTGCACCACGGTGGCTCCCTGACTATAGCTCATAGTCAATGCTGCCAGGGAAAATGTTCGGTTTACCCTACAAGGATAAAAAAGTTTCTTACTTTCCCATACACTCCCAAACAATTTTTCCCACAATATTTTTCGTTAAATTTAAACAAATTTTACAAAACAAAAATGGTTCTAAGTACTTTATTATTTTAAAACATGAAAATGCAACGTATATAACCTAGAAAATAAATTTGTATTACTACCATGGTTGCCACAGTTGGTAGAATTCTATCAAAAACAGTATTTTTTTGTTTTTGTTAAATCTCTATAAAGGGTGATACGGTCAAAATTTGGTCAATATGAACTTGACGTATTTCTTTCAATTTTGCATTTAAAAAACCTAAACACCCCTCATTTTGAAGGTGTGTGTGTGTAGAATGTAGCTCCTATTTTGATTTTGGAATTCACTCTTCAGTTGTCAAAATGCCGTCCAAGCAAGAAGAGCAGAGTATCAAAATTTTGCTCGCGCATCGCGAAAATCCGAGCTACTCGCACGCAAAGCTGGCAAAATCGCTAAAAGTTGCCAAATCTACCGTTACAAATGTAATTAACGTGTTTGGGGAACGTTTGTCGACAGCCTAAGGAAGGAAGTCTGGATAGGGGAGAAATCGAAAACCGGAAGCCGCTGAGACGACAAAGAGAGTTGCCGGTAGTTTCAAGCGGAACCCTAACATCTCTCTCCGAGATGCCGCAAATAAGCTGGGTGTATCGTCTACAAACGTGCATCGAGCCAAAAAACGAGCCGGACTATCGACTTACAAGAAGGTAGTGACTCCAAATCGCGATGATAACCAAAATACGACAGCCAAAGCGCGATCCCGGAGGCTGTACACGACCATGCTGACGAAGTTTGACTGCACACAAAAAAAAAATGTTCTGATTCAATCACCAAATTAATTGATCCAATTAATTTTTTAATTGAAATGTCTTCAATCACGAAAATGATAGTATCAATCACAGTTTTAATTGGACATAGAAAAAATTCTTGATTAAAAATTTAATTGATTTTTTCAGCAAATTTCAATTAATTTTTTAATTGATTCAATTAAAAATTTAATTGATGTTGATTGCAAACCTCAATTAATTTCTTAATTAAAAAAGGTAACTATTTTTAATTACTTTCTGAATTGGCTTAGAATTTTTATTTGAGTTAACAAATGATTGTTTGAAATACATTTTTAATTAAAAATTTAAAAAAAATCAGCACTTTTTTTAACCCTTTCACTACCGATGTCCGCTTTGAAGGACATTCGAAAAAGACACCAAATTCTATTTTTCCACTTAGTTTTGATTTATTTCTCGATGTTATTTTAAAGTAGAGGCTGTAATCTAAATAACCTATAAATATTTTCTATATTGGTGAGGTCCAAAATACATTTTTGTAAACTTCTTTAGAAATAAACGAAAAATACGAAAATTTGAGACATTTTTTCTACTGTATGTTTCTAGTAAATGGACAATCATACGAAAACTATAGCTGACACTTTTTCAGGTTCTTTTTTGTATTTTTGCTCACACTTTGGAAGATGTTATAGGCCAAATAGCGCTTATTTTCGTAAGGTCACTTGGTCACAATTCAAGAATCAAACTTTCAAAACAAGCTCATATAGCTCTTGAAGTATTTGAAGTAGGTTTTCAAAATGGCAATTTTTGTTCTACATGCTGGTAATACAAGTAAAAACAGAAGAAAAATTAAAGTTTTTAACATTAGGTTTATTTCGGTAGTGAAAGGGTTAACAGAATTAGTCTTCCGAATTTGATTTAAAAAAAAAGTTAATTGTATCAATTAATTTTTTAATTAAAAATTTAAAAAATTTCAATCATTGACTTAATTAACTTAATGTTTCTATCGTGATTAAAAAGTTAATTGTATCAATTAATTTATTAATTGAAAAAATTTTCAACTTCAATTAACTTTTTAATTGGAAATATTTTGGTGATATTTTTTTCTGTGTGTGTGGTAATGGACGACGAAGCCTACGTCAAAGCCGACTACAAGCAGCTTCCGTGACAGGAGTTTTATACCGCAAAATGAAGGTGAAAGTTTGTTTGGCAAGCCATCTGTACCTGTGGCGTGAAAAGCAGCATTTTCATAGCTTCCGGGACTGTCAACCAAGAAATTTACGTGAAAGAGTGTTTGAATAAACGTCTGCTGCCTTTCCTGAAGAAACACGGTTGTTCCGTACTATATAAGGGTTCTATGGTAAAATTTGGGGAAATCGGAGCTATATCTACATCTGAACCGATTTCGATGAAATTTTGCACATACAGTTAGTGCTATAAAAAAATACATTTGGCCAACTTTGAGTACCATTGGTTGATAAATAAGGGTTTTATAGCCAAATTTAGAAAAATCGGGCGGTACATATATATGGGAGCTATAGCTAAATATTTCCATGATTTTTTGCACATATAGTTAGTGCTAGAGAAGATTATATTTAGCCAACTCTGAGTAAGATCGGTTGATTAATAAGGGTTTTGTGGCCAAATTTGGGAAAATCGGGCGATACATATATGAGAGCTATATCTAAATCTGAACCGATTTGGATGAAATTTTGCAGGCTTGAATGGCGATGAAAGAGATTATTTTCTGCCAAATTTGGTGAAGATCCGTTTGTAAAAAAGCGCAACGTAATCCCATTTGTCGAAATCGGGCAATACATATATATGGGAGCTATATCTAAATTTGATCCGAGTTCTTCCAAATTCAATAGCGTTCGTCCCTGTGCCCAAAAAACTCCCTGTACCAAATTTCATCAAAATCGGTTAATAATTGCGACCGTAATCCTGTGAACAACAAATACATGGACAGACGGACTGACGGACGGTCGGACATCAAGCACTAGATCGACTCAGGAGGTGATTCTGAGTCGATCGGTATATATTTTATGGGGTGTAAAATCAATATTTCTAGTAGGCACATTTTTTGGCAAATCAAACTTATTCTACCCTGACCACTTTGTGGTTTAGAGTATAATAAATTATCTACAAAATACACTATTTGGCCACTTCATAAGTTGGCATACCTTATATTTAAATTTCAAACTACTAGAAAAACAACCTTTATATACACTAATAAATAAAAAAGGTGTTTTTATATGAAGTAAATGTGTCATTAAAAGTGAGTCAATGAAACAAACTTGTGAATATAACAAAATTTTTCGTTATTATGACGAATTTTTTTGCTAATCAATGTAATGTTTCGTACTATTAACGAGTATTTTCATTGTATTCATTAAAATGTTTCGTTATATCAATGAAACATTTTCGTTGGTTCAATTTTAATGAACTTTTCTTTTGCGTACACGAGATTATATAGGACCACAAAAGAATAATGGCCTTTCTTATCTCAAACGACATCCCTATTTATGTCCGCGCTGAAAAAAGTGACAAAAATTAAATCTGGGTTTGTTGCAGCGGAAACAAACTCGACGGGATTGAATTGGATTGGCTCGAATGCTTTGATGTGTCGATAACTATGCTGTTACTCTCAGCTATACTGGTACATGATAAGTTTCCGTGATATGAGACTGTTTGGGAGGGAAAATCATAGAAAAACTTCGTTCTGTGGGTTGCCACAGATTGGGGAAATATTAGATCATAAGGGATTGATAAAAAGAAAGATATTTTTGTTTTAAACCTAGTTCGTCGATAGGCCCTAAAGAGTATAGAAAACAAATACATTTTCGAAGCTTTCCAGTGAAGTCCACTGAATAGGTGATCAGCTCGCATTCGGTAAAAAAATTCATTAGAAATAGGATTTGTTTGCATAATCATAAAATGGATATATATATATATATATATATATATATATATATATATATATATATATATATATATATATATATATATATATATATATATATATATATATATATATATATATATATAAAATCGGAATATCGATTTTCGACTATATAAAGTACACATTCTTAATCAGGATTCTTCCTTCTAAGACAATAAAGGTCCACAAATAACTGCATAAATGGGTCCATATATATATCGAACTCCCAATTTGAATTCTTGGGCTTCTACGCAGAGCAATTTTTATTCGATTTAACCAAAATAAAAGTCTATGATTTCTTGACTGCAATTTTTTATTCGAATTGCCAGAAATTGGAAATGTAGAAATATTTTAGTTGTATAAATACGTGTGCCGAATATATTGTGCATCGGTCCATGTGGAGGTAAATATACCCCCAAATTTTTGCTTCATGTGCTACATTTGCTTATCGGGTCAGATTTAGATATTGCTCCTACATAAATTTTCCGCCGGAGCTAGAATGATATGACCACCTGAGACCAAATTTTCACTCCGAGACCAAAGTTTCACTACGACTTACTTGAAATTTTGCACAGGTAATACAATTAACATTCTAGCTATGTATACCGAATTAGATAGGTTCCGATTTAGAAATAGCTCCCACATGTATCTTACACCTGATATTCACTTATATGGTCCCAGAAGCCAGTATTTTGACTCTGATTTACTTCAAATTTTGCACAAAGAATACAATCAGGGATGATGAATGATGTTGACGAAAATGTACTAAACATATATTAAAAATGTAATTTTCGAAGCCAAAATGTGCTACATAATATCAAATTTAAAGACTATTGTAAAAGTATACGTATATTTAAATCTAGACCGATTTGGACAATTTTTTTAGTTTTTTTTTGTCAATATTTTATTTCTGCAGAAAAATTTTTAAAAATTTTATTTATGAGAAAATTTTGTAACAAATTTATTTCTATAGAAAAATTTGTCAAAATTTTATTTTTATAGAAAATTTTGTCAAAATTTTATTTTTTATAGGAAATTTTGTCAAAATATTATTTCCATAGAAAACGTCAAAATTTTATTTCTATAGAAAATTTTGTCAAAATTTTATATCTGTAGTAATTTTTGTCAACATTTTATTCCTATAGAAAAATTTTATACCCACAGAAAATTTTGTAAAAAATTTATTCCCATTGAAAATGTTGTCCAATTTTATGTCGTTAGAAATTTTTTTGAAAATTGTATTTCTATAGAAAGTTTTGTCAATTTAATTCTATAGGAAATTTTGTCAAATCATTATTTAGGGAATTTTGTAAAAATTTTATTTCCATAGAAAATGTTGTCCAATTTTTATTCTATAGAAAATGTCAAAATTGTATTTTTATAGACATTTTTTTTTATAAATTTTATTTCTATAGAAAATTTTGTCAAAATTTTATTTATATAGAACATTTTGTCAAAATTTTATTTCTATAGAAAATTTTGTCAAAATTTTTTGAAAATTGTATTTCTATAGGATTTTTTTTTAACATTTTATTTCTATAGAAAATTTTGTCAACAATTTACTTCTATAGAAAATTTTGTCAAAATTTTATTTCTATAGAAAATTTTATTTCTTTAGAAATTTTTTTGAAAATTGTATTTCTATAGAAATTTTTTTTGAAAATTGTAATTCTATAGGAAATTTTGTAAGAACATTATTTAGAAAATTTTGTAAAAATTTTATTTCTATAGAATTTTTTTTTTATAAATTTTATTTCTATAGAAAATTTTCTCAAAATTTTATTTCCATAGAAAATTTTTTTCGATAGAAATTTTTTTGAATATTTTATTTCTATATTTGTAAACAATTTACTTCTATAGAAAATTTTGTCAAAACCTTATTCCCATAGAAATTTTTGTCAAAACCTTATTCCCATAGAAATTCCCATGTAAAATTTTTATTTTCATAGAAAATGTCAAAATTTTATTTCTATAGAAAATGTTGTCAACAATTTACTTCTATAGGAAATTTTGTAATTATTTTATTATTATTTAGAAAATTTTGTAAAAATTTTATTTCCATAGAAAATGTTGTCCAATTTGTATTCTATAGAAAATGTCAAAATTGTATTTTTATAGAAATTTTTTTATAAATTTTATTTCTATACAAAATTTTGTCAAAATTTTATTTCTATAGAAAATTTTGTAAAAATTTTATTTCTATAGAAAATTTTGTCAAAATTTTATGTCCATAGAAAATTTTGTCAAAATTTTATTCCTATAGAAAATTTTGTCAAAATTTTTTTTCTATAGAAAATTTTGTCAAAATTTGATTTCTATAGAAATTTTTGTCAAAATTTTATTTCTATAGAAAATGTTGTCAATATTTTAGTTCTATAGAAAATTTTGTCAAAATTTTATTTCTATAGAAAATTTTGTGAAAATTTTGTCAAAATTTTATTTCTATAGAAAATTTTGTCAAAATTTTATTTGTATAGAAAATTTTGTCAAAATTTTTGTTTCTATAGAAATTTTTGTCAAAATTTTTTTTTTGAGAATATTTTGTCAAAATTTTATTTCTATAGAAAATTTGGTTAAAATTTTATTTTGTATAGAAAATTTTGTCAAAATTTTATTTCTATAGAAAATTTTGTCGAAATTTTATTTCTATAGAAATTTTTTTGAAAAATTTATTTCTTTAGAAAATTTTTGTCAACAATATACTTCTATAGGAAACTTTGTCAAAACCATATTTCCATAGAAAATTTTTGTAAAAATTTATTTCCATAGAAACTGTTGTCCAATTTTTATTCTATAGAAAATTTTGTCAAAAGTTTATTTCCATAGAAAATTTTGTCAAAATTTTATTTCTCTAGAAAATGTTCCAAAATCAAGAATTTTACCACTCTACAAAACAGTACAAAATTTGCCATTTTTTATACCCTCCACCATAGGATGGGGGTATATTAACTTTGTCATTCCGTTTGTAACACATCGAAATATTGCTCTAAGACCCCATAAAGTATATATATTCTGGGTCGTGGTGAAATTCTGAGTCGATCTAAGCATGTCCGTCCGTCCGTCCGTCTGTCCGTCTGTCCGTCCGTCCGTCCGTCCGTCTGTCCGTCTGTCCGGCTGTCCGTCCGTCTGTGGAAATCATGCTAACTTCCGAACGACACAAGCTATCGACTTGAAACTTGGCACAAGTAGTTGTTATTGATGTAGGTCGGATGGTATTGAAAATGGGCCATATCGGACCACGTTTACGTATAGCCCCCACATAAACCGATCCCCAAATTTGGCTTGGGGAGCCTCCCGGAGCAGCAAAATTCATCCGATCCGGTTGAAATTTGGTACGTGGTCTTAGTGTACGGTCTCTAACAACCATGCAAAAATTGGTCCATATCGGTCCATAATTATATATAGCCCCCATATAAACCGATCCCCAGATTTGACCTCCGGAGCCTCTTGGAGGGGCAAAATTCATCCGATCCGATTGAAATTTGGTACCTGATGTTAGTATATGGTCTCTAACAACCATGCAAAAATTGGTCCATATCGGTCCATAATTATATATAGCCCCCATATAAACCGATCCCCAGATTTGACCTCCGGAGACTTTTGGAGGGGCAAAATTCATCCGATCCGGTTGAAATTTGGTACCTGATGTTAGTATACGGCCTCTAACAACCATGCAAAAATTGGTCCATATCGGTCCATAATTATATATAGCTCCCATATAAACCGATCCCCAGATTTGACCACCGGAGCCTCTTGGAGGAGCAAAATTCATCCGATCCGGTTGAAATTTAGTACGTGGTGTTAGTATACGGTTTTTAACAACCATGCAAAAATTGGTCCATATCGGTCCATAATTATATATAGCCCCCATATAAACCGATCCCCAGATTTGACCTCCGGAGCCTCTTGGAGGGGCAAAATTCATCCGATCCGGTTGAAATTTGGTACCTGATGTTAGTTTACGGCCTCTAATAACCATGCAAAAATTGGTCCATATCGGTCCATAATTATATATAGCCCCCATATAAACCGATCCCCAGATTTGACCTCCGGAGCCTCTTGGAAGAGCAAAATTCATCCGATCCAGTTGAAATTTGGTACATGGTGTTAGTATATGGTCTCTAACAACCATGCAAAAATTGGTCCATATCGGTCCATAATTATATATAGTTCCCATATAAACCGTCCCCAGATTTGACGTCCGGAACCTCTTGGAGGAGCAAATTTCATCCGATCCGGCTGAAATTTGGTACATTTTGTCAATATATGGCCTCTAACAGCCATGTAAAAATTGGTCCATATCGGTCTTTAGTTATATATAGCCGATGACTTATTACACAAAAATTGGTCCATATCGCCAAAAATAATCTACCAAAACTTTATTTCCATAGAAAATGTTGTCAAATTTTATTACTATAGAAAGTTTTGTCAAAATTTCATTTCTATAGAAAGTTTTGTCAAAAGTTTATTTCTATACAATGTTTGTCAAAATTTTATTTCCATAGAAAATTTTGTCAAAATTTTATTTCTATAGAAAATTTTGTAATCTACCAAAACTTTATTTCCATAGAAAATTTTGTCAAATTTTATTACTATAGAAAGTTTTGTTAAAATTTCATTTCTATAGAAAGTTTTGTCAAAAGTTTATTTCTATAGAAATGTTTGTCAAAATTTTATTTCTATAGAAAATTTTGTAAAAAATTTATTTCTGCAGAAAATTTTGTCAACATTTTATTTCTATACAAAATTTTGTCAAAATTTCATTTCTATACAAAATTTTGTCAACATTTTATTTCTATAGAAATTTTTGTCAAAATTGTATTGCTATAGAAAATTTTGTCAACATTTTACTTCCATAGAAAATTTTGTCAACATTTTATTTCTATAGAAAATTTTGTCAAGTTTTTATTTCTATAGAAAATTTTGTCAAATTTTTATTTCTATAGAAAATTTTGTCAAAATTTTATTTCTATAGAAAATTTTGTCAAGGTTTCATTTTTATAGAAAAATTTGTCAAAATTTTATTTCTATAGAAAATTTTGTCAAACTAGATTATATACGTATTTAATCGGCCTTTTTTTGTTTAATATATACCCCGTATGGGCTAACTTACAATTTAGAAGACAGTGTTAAAAAGTTTTACGATACCTTGCCATCGGCAAGTGTTATCGCAACCCAAGTAATTCGATTGTGGATGACAGCCTTTAGTAGAAGTTCCTACGCAATCCATGGTGGAGGGTACATAAGATTCGGCCTGGCCGAACTTACGGCCGTATATACTTGTTTAATTCTACCAATTGTGGCCAAACGGCTTAGGGGCCGGTATTATTGCTAAAGACACCATGTGTGTATTTCGTCTCTTTCTGGGCTTTTCAAATATATAGACTATTTTAAAATACTCTGTTCCTCAGTGTGGCGAAAAATAACCACATTTCACGTTTCAAATTTGCAGACGAATGTGGTATAGACAATAGTCTTGTCAAAAATGTTGAGATCCTGTAATAAAAATTAAAATATCCTCATTTTGGAATATATTTGTTTCGTGTCCGCTATTTATAATTTTTAGAGTTGAGTTGATATCGGAGAGCAGAATAACTCTATATAGAGTAATTGTGATGAAAAAGTACCAAATGGCTGGCGGTCGGGCCACGGTGCCTTTGGGAGTCGGAATGTCTCAAAAAAAAAAAAAAAAAAACCGAAAGTGTCAACTTTATCAACCCTGAATACAATTAGTAGTATAGTCAAGTCTTCTCATTATGAAAACTAAATACGTCTAGATGCCTATTTTTAAACAAATCGGATAAAAACGGCGTCTGCTAAATGCAGAAAATTCAAATCGAGGATCGGTTAATATGGATGCTATAAAGAATCATGGAGCAAGCTATATTTAAATATGAACCGACATAGATTATTCACAACAAGGAGTCCCTTATTTCCTCATTTTATGCCATATTCTAGCACTGATGGTAATCTCCATTGGTTGAATAGATAACAACTTTTTCGTGTGTGGGGATAACTCACAATTCTAATCAAAATAGCAGCAATAATTGTCAGAGCCACATATCGCGAATAACAAAAGGAGCTCCCAAATCAAGTAGTCTCGATTCCACAGGCATTGCAATATCCATGAACACATCCAAGTGTCGACTTGAACAATGTGAGATGCCTATTCGTTTGTGGGCATAATTACCACAGCAACAAAGTCATAAACGCATCACTTTCCCAATGAGGCGGTTGGTGTACAGGCGTTAAGGATACAGGATATGATTGTCTGACCAACAACTTTGGTCAGAGTTGAGCATGAGTTTGTTTGCATGCATCCAAAAGATTTTCAAGTATTTTTCGATATGAACATTTCAATATCTGGTGTATATAAGAGCTTAGTTGAAGCACAGTCTTAACATTGATTGAATATTCGATACTTACTTTTACCGTCATTTCAGATTAACGTGAAAATTGGAATTTTATTATACATGGTATTTGGGATTTTGGTTTTGTGTGTGATTATGGAAATCGCTGTGTTCATTATGGGGGTTTATATAATAAGGTTATCATCACCATCGAGTGATAATGGGCAGTGTAATAATTTTTCCATTCCGTTTGTAACATATCGAAATATAGATTTCTAACCTATAAAGTGAATATATTCTGGATTAGACTGAAATTTTAAGACGATCTGACGACTAACGATGTCTGTCTGTTTAAGATGCAGACAATAAACAGATGAACAGACGGATGGACGAACACTTAGGCATTTAGCACATTATGGGTTCTAAGGACAATATTTATAACTACAAATTCTGATTTAAGATAGGTTACGTGGTTTTCTCGTCGACTGAGGTAAGATCAGTCACCTCCAAGGTCTCCGTAAGGACCCACTAAAGCTTTCGGAATACGAACACAAGTGTTTACCTCTTTCGAGTTAAATAATTCTGTTTTACTGTTTACTACTAGTTTATAATCTACTTGTGTGATATATGACAATCTTTCTAATATGATCAGGATATGGTGGGAGCATGTGTTCGATATGTCGTTGATTTGTAGATAATCGGAAACTGGTCTTCTTCGCTAAGATGACGAAGATATTCGGCAGGTTGTAACTTTTTCGATTCATCGATTCCTTGACGATCGCTGGTTGTTGAGAATTCGATTCGTTGATGATCGGTGATGGATGAGATCGTTGGCTCTTAGAGATTCGGTAATTAATGAGGAATTCTTCGTTGATAATTCGTGGTCGATGAGAAATTTGGTTCGCTGATGATAAGTAATGATGAGAACGTCGGTTTATTGACGCAGTGGCGATTTTACATGGAAAATGTTGGTATTTTGACCATTTTTGTCGAAATTAGAAAAACACATATATGGGAGCTATATCTAAATCTGAACCGACTTCAACCAAATTTGGCACGCATAGCAACAATGCTAATTCTACTCCCTGTGCAAAATTTCAACTAAATCGGAGCAAAAAATTGGCCTCTGTGGTCATATGAGTGTAAATCGGGCGAAAGCTATATATGGGAGCTATATCTAAATCTGAACCGATTTCAACCAAATTTGGCACGCATAGCTACAATGCTAATTCTACTCTCTGTGCCAAATTTCAATTAAATCGGAGTAAAAGATTGGCCACTGTGGTCATATGAGTGTAAATCGGGCGAACGATATATATGGGAGCTATATCTAAATCTGAACCGATTTCAACCAAATTTGGCACGCATAGCTACAATGCTAATTCTACTCCCTGTGCAAAATTTCAATTAAATCGGAGTAAAAGATTGGCCACTGTGGTCATATGAGTGTAAATCGGGCGAACGATATATATGGGAGCTATATCTAAATCTTAACCGATTTCAATAAAATTTGGCACACTTGACTACACTACTAATTGTACTCCTAGTGCAAAATTTCAACCAAATTGGAGTTAAAATCTGGCTTCTGGGACCGTATTAGTACATATCGGGCGAAATGTATATTGGAGCTATATCTAAATCTGAACCGATTTCAATAAAATTTGGCACGCTTGACTATAGTACTAATTGTTCTTCTTGTGCAAAATTTTAAGCAATTTAGGGTAAACATATAAGTCCATATCGGGCGAAATATATATTTGGGAGCTATATCTAAATCTGAACCGATTTCTTCCAAAATCAATAGGGTTCTATTCTGAGCCAAAACACATACCTGTGCCAAATTTGAAGTCGATTGGACAAAAACTGCGACCTACAAAAATGTGTTCACAGACAGACGGACATGGCTATATCGGCTCAGGAGCCCACCCTGAGCATTTTTGCCAAAGACACCATGTGTCTATCTCGTCTCCTTCTGGGTGTTGCAAACATATGCACTAACTTATAATACCCTGTTCCACAGTGTGGCGCAGGGTATCAAAAGTGGGGACTAAAACCGAAAATTGTGGTTAGACCTATTATGCTGTATGGAGTTTTAGCCCGGTGGTCGGCACTTTAGCAGCCGAAAAGTTTAGATAAAGTTCAGCGAATGACGTGCTTGTGTAACTCAGGCGCATTAAGTAAGACAGGAACATATTCTCTTAATGTCATGCTGCATTTATTGTCTTAAGAAATATTAGCCAAACAGTCAGCTGCAACAACGGCTGTACGATAGCGCGAGCTATTGCTATGGTCGGGGAAAAAAGCGCGGTCACAGTTCAGTGCTTAATATAATGTCAGATGTGCCAAACGTAGTGGATGACAGTCTGGCGAAGCCGCTTCGACGAAAACTTTGAAACTCTAACTCGCAACAGTGAGGCGTGGTGCACACAGACATCGGGGAATAAACGATATATAGATTTCTACACCAATGGCTCTAAATTGGATGGACAAGTAGGTTTATGAGTATATTCAAAAGATCTAGAACTTCGAATAGCGAAATGTGTTTTTCAGGCTAAAATATGCTGCAAATCTCTCAACGAGATGGCTGAGCAGTACAATATTCACCAAATATGGATGCCTGGCCATAAGGAACATAAAGGGGAACTGCGAATTAGCAAGGCTTACATATTCCAGGGGAACTAGAATCTTTCGCTATGCCTCTGGCTACATGCAAGTTCTTACTGCGTTAGAATGCTTTTATGATGTCAAATGTCCAATGGGGGAATTGAAAGGGTTGTAACGACATCAAGCAAATATGGCGCCATTTAAACTTAAACCGCGCACTAGATATGCTAGTGTTCTCACTCCTGATATTTGCTATAAACTAAAACTAGAAGTATCTATAAGTAACATATACTTTTAGTTAATGTGGTATCACAATGATCCGAATAGACTAGTGAGCCTGTGCCCAATCGGACTGGGACAGAACATCGGTGTTTTGATGTTTTTTTTTATTAAGTCTATAGATACAAAATCCTTACAGATTAATATGTACAAAGATAAATATACCCAGCAAAAACTCTCATTACCCGGTAATCTTGTAGGTAAGCTTATTTAAAAATTAATAACCACTTATTAATTGGCATCGCTTCGGATTACATTTACATACGCATGTCCTAGAAGGAAAGTACTTCTCCCCTGGCATACTTTCGGCCATAAAATAAGTAGTGCATTTAAAGCATATAATCACCTAATATGTAATTACATATTCGTAGATACACCAAAGCTTGCAAAATAGCTACTTATTGTCTCAGGCAACCAAATCTCGAAAATATTGATTTCTATCGCCGATTACAATGGATCAAAATAGGAGAACTACTTGAATAGAAACGAATATTGTATAAATAAACAAAAAATGGAATAAATAATCTAAATAAGATGCAATTTAATTTCACACTTAAAATAGAAATAAATGTAGGTTGTTTAAGGAGTTGGATTCGTGAATTTCGTTATAATATATCCAATAGCCAATTCACATAAGGTTCAAAATCTACTAAAAGTGGATTTTAAGTCCCTTTTTTATAAGGCAAATGACATTTGAAATTTAGTTTAAGCGCATTTTGGAAGTGTAATGTGAATGAGGTTTAAGAAAGCATTTATTTAAAACATAATATGACAATGTCATTAAACACAATTATTATGAAATATTTGTGATAAAAATTTCTTAACCGAACAATTTTCAGAATTAGCGTTACATTACATACTCTTTTTGATTTTTTATGTAAGTGCTCGATTATGTAAATAATTATACCTAATGGTACCATCATTTATTCTATTTTATGAAATCGTTAACTACAACTGCATAAAATTTGAGAATAAAAATTCGAAAATTACCGAGAAGTATTTATTTTTGTCATTACATGTTAGTCATTATAACTCGCCGCAATGTAATGCAACGTGTAATGACAGCTTTACTCCTGGTAATGTCAATTGTAATGAGATGTGGTTACCTAGTTTTTGCTGGGTAACTACTGGTTTAAGTGTAAAATAATATTGCTCTTCAAAATAACTCGTTGCTCAGACAGAATTATAATATTTATTGAACTGAAAGCATAACCTGCGAAACTGCTCGTAATTGCATAGTCTGATCTATAATACGGAATATTTAGCGGTTCATAATTTTTGCTAGGCCTAACTGGTATATTAAAAGACAGTTTGTTGAGAAGAAACTCTAAATCAATGTCACCTGGAATTATATTCATTATGAAAGAAATATTTAACATAGTTCTGCGACTTTGCAGTGAGGGTAATTTTATAAGATTTAAGCGAAAGTAATACGATGGTAAAGACTGGCAATCCCAACCTCCGTGTCGAATGGAGAATACATGAAATTGCCCTTGGACGGATTCAATCTTATTTGAGCGGATGGTATTATATCGATCCCAAATTATAGAACCATACTCAAGGTTGCTTCGTACTAATGAAGTGTAAAGTTTCTTGGCAATTGAGTAATCTCTAAAATCTTTACTCCAATGTTTAATGAATCGAAGAGTAACAAATGTTTTACTGATGACCACAGAGATGTGTTAGCGAAAGTTCAGAGGCTGATCCATTAGCAATCCGAGATGCTTGAAAGAATCGAGTGCTTCCAGCTCCTCAAGGTTGCTTCGTACTAATGAAGTGTAAAGTTTCTTGGCAATTGAGTAATCTCTAAATTCTTTACTCCAACGTTTCATGAATCCAAGAGTAATAAATGCTTTACTAATGGCCATAGAGATTTGTTAGCGAAAGTTCAGAGGCTGGTCCATTAGCAATCCAAGATCCTTGAAAGAATCCACTTCTTCCAGATCCTTAGTCCCGATAGAATAACTCGACTCGAATACAATTCTTCTCGAAAAGCGCATTAATTTACATTTCGAGATATTTAATTTAATTTTTAATTTATCTCACACCAATCGAAGAAGTTATCATGGTCGAATTGGAAATACCTTCGTTCGTCGGGATCATTATAGAAACGAAATATCTTTACGTCATCCGCGAACATAAGAATATTTGAAAATTTCATAATTGATGGCAGGTCATTGATGAATAGACAAAATAAAACAGGTACGAGGTGGCTGCCCTGGGGAACACCCGAGGTAACAGTGATTGGTCTAGATGTTGCACTACCGAACTTAACACATTGTGTTCGACCAATTAAATATGAATGAAACCATTTCATAAAGGTTCCCAGAAGCTAATCATATTCAACTTATGTAAAAGGAGAGCATGATTAACAGGTTGGCTGATAAGTCCTCGGTCTGACACATAGATGGCGTCGCAAATATTAAATGCATATCATTTTTATATTGTACCAACCTTCAAATGATTCGTGTCAAAATTTGACGACTGTAAGTCAATTAGTTTGTGAGACAGAGCGTCTTTTGCGAAGCACCTTTTGTGAAAAAAAATGGAAAAAAGGAATTTCGTGTTTTGATAAAATACTGTTTTCTGAAGGGAAAAAATACGGTGGAAGCAAAAACTTGGCTTGATAATGAGTTTCCGGACTCTGCTCCAGGGAAACAATAATTGATTGGTTTGCAAAATTCAAGCGTGGTGAAATGAGCACGGAGGACGGTGAATGCAGTGGATGCCCGAAAGAGGTGGTTACCGACGAAAACATCAAAAAAATCCACAAAATGATTTTGAATGACCGTAAAACGAAGTTGATCGAGATAGCAGAGGCCTTAAAGACGTGTTGGTCATATCATTCATCAATATTTGGATATGCAGAAGCTCTGTGCAAAATGGGTGCCGCGCGAGCTCACATTTGACCAAAAACAACAACGTGTTGATGATTCTGAGCGGTGTTTGCAGCTGTTAAGTCGTAATACACCCGAGTTTTTCCGTCGATATGTGACAATGGATGAAACATGGCTCCATCACTACACTTCTGAATCCAATCGACAGTCGGCTGAGTGGGCAGCGACCGGTGAACCGTCTCCGAAGCCTGGAAAGACTCAAAAGTCCGCTGGCAAAGTAATGACCTCTGTTTTTTGGGATGCGCATGGAATAATTTTTATCGATTATCTTGAGAAGGGAAAAACTATCAACAGTGACTATTATATGGCGTTATTGGAGCGTTTGAAGGTAGAAATCGCGGCAAAACGGCCCCATATGAAGAAGAAAAAACGTGTTATTCCACCAAGACAACGCACTGTGCCACAAGTCATTGAGAACGATGGCAAAAATTCATGAATTGGGCTTCGAATTGCTTCCACACCCACCCACCCAACGTATTTTCCAGATCTGGCCCCCAGCGACTTTTTCTTGTTCCCAGACCTCAAAAGGATGCTCGCAGGGAAAAAATTTGGCTGCAATGAAGAGGTGATCGCCGAAACTGAGGCCTGCTTTGAGGCAAAACCGAATGAGTACTACCAAAATGGTATCAAAAAATTGGAAGGTCGTTCTAATCGTTGTATCGCTCTTGAAGGGAACTATGTTGAATAATAAAAACGAATTTTGACAAAAAATGTGTTTTTCTTTGTTAGACCGGGGACTTATAAGCCAACCTGTTAACTTTGTCGAAAGCTGTGCTGAAATCAGTGTATATTGTATCTGTCTGAAAGCGATCCCTAAAAAGCATCATTAACCAAACAAGTAAATTCCAGAAGGTTGGTTATGGTCGATCGTTTTTTTCTAAAACCATGTTGATTCGCAGATAATGAAGAAATCTGATGGGAAATAGAACTTGTTAAGATCTTTTCCATCAACTTCGGAATGGCACAAAGATTTGAAATACTTCGATAGTTGCATGCGTCGTTGATCATCGGTATTGGAGGAAAACGTTAGTTCGTAGATGATCTGTAGTGGGTGAGAAATGAGTTTCGTCGATGATCGGTAGTTGATGGCCATTGCTGAATAGTTCCGAATCGTTGACGATTGGGAAGTTGTGTATTCGTCGATTTGTAGTCGATCGACAACTTTTTTATTCGTCTATTGTCGAGACGGTTCGTCAATTAACTCAAATGAGTAGCACGATATGATATGTAGTGCAATACATGGCAGCCATATGATGTGGAGTGTATTCGGAGTAGCCTTTGACAACCATTTTGCATATTCGTCGATGTTTTATTGAACTTCGTTGTCTATTGGTGTTAAGTCATTTGAAGTATCTGGATATCACCCGCACTTCTGTCTGCTGCTTTGTGATGGGGTCCATCACGTATGCGACACGTTCCGTATCCGGGAACCATTTTCTTTTGATATTTTTCCTTGTTACCAAACTCCCATGGTCTTTATGGCCTCCGAAGTTCATCCGGTCACCTAAAACTGGTATAAAGCGCCTATGTGTGAATATAAGGCATACCGTAAAAGTTTCGGCAATGTAGAGAGTAAATAATCGTCTCGGTTTGTGAGGAATTATTTAAAGGTGGATGTTTCGGTAATGCCATCTACCTATCAACGGAATCACTTGCAGGAGTTGTGTGTTTTTTATACACTCCACCATAGGATGGGGGGTATATTAACTTTGTCATTCCGTTTGTAACACATCGAAATATTGCTCTAAGACCCCATAAAGTATATATATTCTGGGTCGTGGTGAAATTCTGAGTCGATCTGAGCATGTCCGTCCCTCCGTCCGTCTGTTGAAATCACGCTAACTTCCGAACGAAACATGCTATCGACTTGAAACTTGCCACAAGTAGTTGTTATTGATGTAGGTCGGATGGTATTGCAAATGGGACATATCGGTCCACTTTTACGTATAGCCCCCATATTAACGGACCCCCAAATTTGGCTTGCAAGGCCTCTAAGAGAAACAAATTTCATCCGATCCGGCTGAAATTTGGTACATGGTGTTAGTATATGGTCTCTAACAACCATTCAAAAATTGGTCCACATCGGACCATAATTATATATAGCCCCCATATAAACCGATCTCCCGATTTGGCTTGCGAGGCCTCTAAGAGAAGCAAATTTCATCCGATCCGGCTGAAAGGTGGTACATGGTGTTAGTATATGGTCTCTAACAACCATGCAAAAATTGGTCCACATCGGTCCATAATTATATATAGCCCCCATATAAACCGATCCCCCGATTTGGCTTGCGAGGCCTCTAAGAGAAGCAAATTTCATCCGATCCGGCTGAAAGTTGGTACATGGTGTTAGTATATGGTCTCTAACAACCATGCAAAAATTGGTCCACATCGGTCCATAAATATATATAGCCCCCATATAAACCGATCCCCAGATTTGACCTCCGGAGCCTCTTAGAGGAGCAAAACTCATCCGACCCGTTTGAAATTTGCAACGTGGTGTTAGCATAAGGCCGCTAATAACCATGCCAAAATTGGTCCATATCGGTCTATAGTTATATATAGCCGATCCCCAATCACACAAAAATTTGTCCATATCGGTTCATAATCATGGTTGCCACTCGAGCCAAAAATAATCTACTAAAATTTTATTTTTATAGAAAACATTGTCAAAATGTTATTTCTATAGAAAATTCTGTCAAAATTTTATTTCTATAGAAAATTTTGTCAAAATTTTATTTCTATAGAAAATTTTGTCAAAATTTTTTTTCTATAGAAATTTTTTTCCAAATTTTATTTCTATAGAACATTTTTTTCCAAATTTTACTTCTATAGAAAATGTTGTCAAAATTTTATTTCTATAGAAACTTTAAACTTAATTATATACGTATTTAATCGGCCTTTTTTAGTTTAATATATACCACGTATGGACTATGTGGTATGTATTACGGTGTTAGGAAGTTTTAAGATACCTTGCCATCGGCAAATGTTACCGCAACCCAAGTAATTTGATTGTGGATGACAGTCTTCAGTAGAAGTTTCTACGCAATCCATGGTGGAGGGTCCATAAGCTTCGTCCTGGTCGAACTTACGGCCGTATATACTTGTTTTGTTTTTTTTCTTTTTTTTGATATCGAATACTTACTCGGCCTTATGCATCTTCTCTGCAAAATTGTTATCATTTCTCCTAGTTTCTTCGGTTAAATCGAACACCTGAATTATTTAAATCAATATTCCTTTTATTAAGTGCCGACAAAAAATGGTGTATACGAAAAATTTAAATATGCAACATCAAATAATTCACCCTACTGGAAAACGTTAACATGGTATTTCTGATTGTTGCAAATGGAAACATATCACAAATCAATTACTTTTACAAAAAGGGATGATATCTAGTTTTTTGTTTCTTTTAACGTCATTTCTTTTTTAACATTGCCATGCATGCAATTGAATAATTTTTCCCAGCAGTTTTTTTAAGGGGGAACTGTTGTCGTATATACAATGAATTCAATCAAGTGAAGAATACAGTAACTGCATCACACTAATTGCCAATTAATTTGTTCATATTTCAGTTGCATGTGACCAATCGGAATATGATGATGTGAAGAAATGTAAATGAATGTTTTTTTTGGAAAATACTCTGAGTTATATGAACTTGATTTTAAATAACAAGTAAATGAAACCCAAAAGTAATGTTGGGCCGAATCATATGTATCTCTTACCATGGAATTTATAGGGGATACGAATTTTTGTTACTTAAACATAAACGTAGTCTTTACCCTACGACTATGAAAAAACCAAGCAATTTAAAAATATGTCCATAATTGAAATCTTATATATTGCACAACATTACAATGTCTTCGTGTACACGTTGATTTTGAATGAATGGTTCATTTAATTCATCAGCTATTTGCTTCTACATCTCATCATTTCCCAATGCTTGAGACTTTAGTCTAACAGCATATATGCTCTCAGCGGAAGTGAAGCTGGTTGGTGGCGGTTTTGGGGTGGTTGTTGGTGCTGGCGTGTTGCGGTTCTGATGATTACGATGATGGAAACGCTCCAAATACCTTTTGATTGATTATTGTTTCACGCAAAGTTTATGCGTTACATTTATTTAATGAATTATTTACAAGAAATCTTAATTTTCAGAATCCCAGTATTTGGGATATAAACGGCGCATATGTAACGAAAACAAAAAAAAAATGTGAACATACTTTGGCAAACAAATATACTTGAATCGAAAGAATAAATAAATCGACAGGCATTGAAATTCACGCATACATATTCGTTAACTCATGTACACCTGCAGATGTTGGTAACAATATTATCAGCGTGGGTGAACGGGTATGCTTTGATATCACAGGGGCCTTGTGAATGATCTGAAGATATTTCATAACGTTTATATACCCTGCGCCACAATGTGGAACAGGGCTGGGCCCCGACGGAAATTCAATGTTAATGCTGAAGCATCTGGGAATACTGGGAGTTGAGTACTTGACCAAACTCCTCAATTTGTCCTTAGGTTAGGTTAGGTTAGGTGGCAGCCCGATGTATCAGGCTCACTTAGACTATTCAGTCCATTGTGATACCACATTGGTGAACTTCTTTCTTATCACTGAGTGCGGCCCGATTCCATGTTAAGCTCAATGACAAGGGACCTCCTTTTTATAGCCGAGTCCGAACGGCGTTCCACATTGCAGTGAAACCACTTAGAGAAGATTTGAAAACCTCAGAAATGTCACCAGCGTTACTGAGGTTGGACTATCCAACCTCAGTAATGCCGCTGAAAAACATTTTGGTGTTCGGTCGAAGCAGGAATCGAACCCACGACCTTGTGTATGCAAGACGGGCATGCTAACCATTGCACCACGGTGGCTCCCTCAATTTGTCCTTAGAATCTCTCATTATACTCGATGTCTGGAAAATGGATATAGTGATTCCACTACTGATACCAGGCAAAGATTCGAGTTAGGGTGAATCGTACAGACCGATAGCAAGGTTCATAGTACGACGACAGCCTTGCATGCCATTTCAGCACACATTGACATGGGACTCAATCAGGCCAAGCCATGTCACGGGACGGTCCTCGTGGCGCTTGACCCATCGAAGGCATTCGATACTTCCAACTATGCCACACTATTCAAGGACATCGAAAATACGTCCCTACCGGCAGGAACCAAGCGTTGGGTTCTGAAGTATCTGGGCGGACGCCAGTTGTACGTGGAATTTAGGGACAAGGAGCCAAAACCCCGTAGAGTTAAACAAGGAGTTCCCCAGGGTGGAGTTATATCTCCGGCACTGTTTAATCTCTTCCTGTCCTCAATTCCACCCCCTCCTGACGGCGTCGAGATTGTATCATATGCGGACGACTGTACAATCCTGGCATCCGGGCCCATTGTTGATGACATATGCGATCGTTTAAACGTCTACATTGATGATTTTACCAGTTATTTCACCGCTAGAAATTTGAGGATATCCGCTACCAAATCCTCAGCCACACTGTTCACTTCTTGGACGGCGGAAGTACGTAGGCAGTTGAATGTTAGAGTCGATGGCGAAATAATTCCGACAGCGAACTACCCCAAGATACTCGGGGTCATATTCGACAGCCTTTTTAAGTCGTCTGTCCATGCCACTGCAATTTGTAACAAGCTCCGCGGTAGAAAGAAGGTCCTCAAGTCACTTGCCGGCAGTACTTGGGGTGAGGACAAAGAAGACTTGTTGACTACCTATAAGGCAATTGGCCGGTCAGTGGTAAACTATGCAGCGCCAGTGTGGACACCTCTGATAAGCGACACGCAGTGGAACAACATCCAGACCTTTCAGAACGCTGCCCTTAGAACTGCAACAGGATGTCTCCGCAGAACACCCCTGGATCACCTTTATGCGGAGACCAAGATCATGCCGGTGCGTCCACACAATTACATGTTGTCAAAGCAGTACATTCTGGGTTGCTATCGAAGTTGTCATCCAAATCACCATCTTGTGGATAGGCAACCTCCACCCAGGAATCTAAGGGTTGATCTTCACCTTCTAGAGCCCGAGATCCAAAGTTTTGGTCGCAGTTTTAGTCCAATCGACTTCAAATTTGAGTCAGGATATAATCCTATTAATTTTAGAAGAAATCGGCTCAGATTTAGATATAATTGTATGGCTGCAGAAGCCACAGTTTTGCCCTAATCTGCTTGAAATTTTGCACAAGGAGAACAATTAGTACTATGTTATAGTCAAGTATGCCAAATTTTATTGAAATCGGTGCAGATTTGCTCATGATAGCACATAAAGAAAAAAGCTAAAAAACGATTAAATTCAAACTTGTTTCCTAGAATCAAGTACGCAGAACTAAAATTTAAAAGAGATGTGTATCCTAAAGTTATCTCTTCTTCAATTCTACGATTTTTTGATCGAAATCAGACCCACCGCAAAAACCGGGCATCCAGTGTAGATACGAAAAAGATCGAATTTGAAGATGATTTACTGAAATCATATATAATGAAGCATTTTTGAGATTTAATAAAATCCATTTGTCCACATCTCAATAGAATTTTCTTTTATGTAAAGATACACATATTGCAGTAAAATCGCCTACACTGAACAAAAAAAAACTATTTATGCGGTGTTAAAGACTATGCAACCTAAATTATAGGTCACACAATTTACACAACATTTAAGATATTTTTCTTTAAAATGATGAAATTTTACTTAAAAGAAAGTTTTTAATCTTTGCGTAATTTTTTTTTATTAAATTTAGAAGACATTTTTTTTTTAAATTTGTGTTCCACCTTTAAAGTCGTATGCCTTTGTACTAAAGCAAATTTTCCTTAAAGTAAAGAAAAACATTTTTGATTTAAAAAATTATCTTTAAATTAACTGATATATTGAATCTTTAGATTTAAAATAAAAACCCTTCAAATATTGGTTAAAACTTATTTTGAGGATTTTGTATCTTTGGTTTAAAATTTCGTTTGGAATTAATAAAATATTGTTTACTTTTAAGTATCCGTTATAATTTCGATTTATATATTAGCATTTGTTTGTAAGTGAATAGATTTGTTAATATATCTCAAAAAAGGAATGATAATTCCATAAATGTTCCATAATTTTAATTTTATTGATCCTAGATTTAATGCTAAATAGATCACTAAAAATGTCTTTATTTTAAAGAAGCCACATCTTTGGCTCGGAATTAATACTATAATCCTTAAAGGAAGTTCAAAATCTAATGATCGAAATAAACTGTTTTTGAGTGTATCATTAAATATAAAATGCGTGGAATTAATGATCTACCAACCTTTGGCCAAGTAAAAAATTTTTGCATCGGTGAAATGAGTCTTCTGTGCTACGCAAAAATGACGGACTTATGAAATCTTTGTGCTTATGAAAATGATTTTTCAGTGTACTTGTTATAAATAGCAAAAAAACTAAGCTTTTCATTTTAAGGAGAGTACTATGTTCGGGTTTTTCACCAAAACGCTAAATTAAAAGTACAAATATATTTATGAAGGCGATTATATTTTGACCAAGTCTTGTCAAATAATGGATGGACAAGATTCAAGGAATTGATTGCAAATCATTTTATACATCTAAATTAATTAATTAAAAAAAGTAACCGTGAAAACAAGTTGGTTTTCAGCATGAAAACTAAATATAGTACTCAGCTTTGTTTGTAAACCATCGAAGACAAAAGCCTTATAAAAAGGCCTACTATATATTCACAATATTTCCCCTAGTGTTCTACGAATTTTACATGCGTTTATTTACGTATGTGTGTTTGTGTGTTTTCTTTCTTTATCCAGCATGTCTAAGCCTAAGTCATAAATGTAAGATTTATGCAATATTTAAGACACCACCATTTCAGAGTTCCCCTGTGGTGATTGTGATGCTAATAGAATGGTAACGCGGGATCAGATTCGAAAGGAAAGAGGAAACGGAAGTGGAAATGGCTTTTGTGGCCATTTGAAATTACCATGGCTAATGTTAAAGGTATTCAAGCATATTGTTTAGCATTTACACACAACACCGCCTTAAATGTATGATTTTGCATTCAAGCAAAAAATGAGTACACATGCTTGAGGTTATATAACTAGCACAGCATTATTTACTCGAATGAGGTTTGAAAATTAATAAATTCGCGCTCAAAGAACATTTAAAATATAGACGGTATATTGGAACTGATTCATCGGAGATATAAGATGAATTTATTATATCGGGAAATTTATGAGAGTGGACCATAATATCAGCAGATTGCATTCGTGCTGCATAAATTTGGTTCTTTTGGATCGACTTAGAGTACATACCTTCAAGCGGTCGATAAAGCCATCACACAATAATCGTGAGCCGAGTCCGTTTAGCTGGGCAAGCGAAAAAATGACAAGTGTGTTATGGGGTCGTTGTCCGCAGATGGGGTACACATCAGCTACACTGCTATCAATTACTGATAGGAAAGAATGGTGGGGGATGCGCTTGCTGATCTTAGTTGGGCCAAAATTACCCTTCCGAACTCCGAGAACACAATCAACCTTGTAGCTTCGCATCACTTCAGCTACAGTATCCTGTTCTAGAGGTTCCCATTTGTAACGTTCGATGTGGCGATCTAGAAGCTGAAGATCAACTCTTATATTTCTGGTGAAGGTTGCCTATCCACAATATGGTGATTTGGATGGCTACTGTGATAACAACTCAGGGGATACAGCTTTGACATCATGTAATTGTATCTACGGGATGATCTTGATTTGTTTTAGGCCATACTATCAAAGTGTCTTGTTGTCGAAGTAGTAACTTTCTCTTGTTGGTACAAACTGAAAATATTTAAAACTTCGACACATTTACAATTCAAGGGATATTTAACACTCAAATAAATTGTCGTGGTAAAATTTTCTTAAAATTTTTGTAGATTAATTTTGGCTCGATTGGCTCGATGTTAGTAAAAATATTCAAATCTAACGCCATTTTTATGCATTTCGTGTGTATTTATGATTTATCGGTATAGGAAAATTTGAGACATGTTTACAAGTTTCAACTTAGCAGTGGTGACTAGGGATCTATAAATCGAAAATCAATCGATTATTCGAATTGTGGCATAAAAATCTAGAAGAATCGAAATCATTAACTTAAAAAAGTCGCAAAATCGATTTTCAAGTATTTCTTAATTTTGACTATCAAAAATCGATTTTAATGTTTTCTGTTTCCATATTCATTGGTTTCAATTGATTTGAAAAACAACTAGAACAGGGCACATATTTCATAATTTTTTTTTATCAATAAAGTTGCAGTACCAATAACAAGAGTTCCGATTTGATTAACCCTTTCACTACCGAAAAACCAAATGTAAGGCTACAACAAAATCTGAAACGACAGGATTAAAGGGTGATACGGTCAAAATTTGGTCACGGGAAAACGCGTGTAAATCGGTGAAATCGTTTATTTAAAAAATCAAATTAAATTTCTTTTTCAAGTTCAATTAGTATAAAATTCAGGAAAAATATTCAGTTAGGCTTTCGCTTTTCAAAATCCGAATTGCCGGGCCTCACGCTTCACACCTGCCATCAGATTTTGTACAGCCACCTTGTCCACCTTCTTCGCCGAAGAAAGCCAGTTTGCCTTGAACTGCTGCTCGTCCTTAGCAGTTTTTTTGGTCTTCTTTAGGTTGCGTTTGACAATAGCCCAGTATTTCTCATTTGGCGGGGCTCTGGCGTGTTGGGAGGGTTCTTGTCCTTGGGAACCACCTGCACGTTGTTGTCGGAGTACCACTCCATGGCCTTTTTACCGTAATAGCAAGATGCCAAATCCGGCCAAAACAGTACGGAACAACTGTGGTTCTTCAGGAAAGGCAGCAGACGTTTATTCTAATACTCTTTCACGTAAATTTCTTGGTTGACAGTCCCGGAAGCTATGAAAATGCTGCTTTTCAAGCCACAGGTACAGATGGCTTGCCAAACCAGATATTTCTTTGCGAACTTTGACAGTTTTATGTGCTTGAAAATATCTGCTACCTTTCCCCTTCCTTTTGCCGTATAAAACTCCTGTCCCGGAAGCTGCTTGTAGTCGGCTTTGACGTAGGTTTCGTCGTCCATTACCACGCAGTCAAACTTCGTCAGCATCGTCGTGTACAGCCTCCGGGATCGCGCTTTGGCCGTCGTATTTTGTTTATCGTCGCGATTTGGAGTCATTACCTTCTTGTAAGTCGATAGTCCGGCTCGTTTTTTGGCTCGATGCACGGTTGTAGACGATACACCCAGCTTATTTGCGGCATCTCGGAGAGAGAGGTTAGGGTTTCGCTTGAAACTACCGGTAACTCTCTTTGTCGTCTCAGCGGCTTCCGGTTTTCGATTTCCCCCCGAGCCAGACTTCCTGGCTGTCGACAAACGTTCCCCAAACACTTTAATTATATTTGTAACGGTTGATTTGGCAACTTTTAGCGATTTTGCCAGCTTTGCGTGCGAGTAGCTCGGATTTTCGCGATGCGCGAGCAAAATTTTGATACGCTGCTCTTCTTGCTTGGACAGCATTTTGACAACTGAAGAGTGAATTCCAAAATCAAAATAGGAGCAACATTCTACACACACACACCTTCAAAATGAGGGGTGTTCAGGTTTTTTAAATGCAAAATTGAAATAAATACGTCAAGTTTATATTGACCAAATTTTGACCGTATCACCCTTTAGTATTTTGTATATCGCAAATTCTGGAAAATTATATGAAAATTTCAGACTGGCGAAAAATTGTAGACCTTTTGGTACCACCACACTGAAAGAAAAAACGAAATTTTATACAATCGAAGATTTCATTGGACGCTAAACAATTTTCTTTAGAAGCAAATAAAAAAGATTAGAGACCATTGTTACATCGTTTGTCATGAATACGGATTTATTTGTTCTCAATGAAAGTACTTTATGTCAAAGGGAAATTTTGGTGGCGGATATCCTCAAAATTAGTGATATCAGTAATGGACACGGATGCCATGATTGTAAAGTTGTCCGCATGTGATATAATCTTAATGCCGTCAGGAGAAGGAGGAAAAGAGAATAAGTAGATGTTGAACAGTGCCGGAGATATGACTCTAGCTTGGTAAACTTCCTGTTTTAAAGTACACATTCGAATAACGTCCGCACAGATATTTAAGAACCCAAGGTTTGGTGTCTGCCGGCAGGGGCGTGTTCTCGATGTCCTCGCATAGTCCGGCATGGTTGACCATATCGAACGCATTCTATAGATCAACAGCTACGAGGAACATCCTGTTACACGCCTTGGGATGTTTAAGTCCCCTACTGTTATGATGTCATGCAAAAGCTAATGTTGTGTTACACACTTTACGGAATCCGTGTTTTTGACTGGAAGGTGGAAAGTTCTGCACATGGCTGAGGAGGAGTAGTGCCTCAAGTGTCTTGGCTTCTTCGAGATCGGACTGTATGAATCTCCCTTATTCGAGTCTTTGTTTGGCTTCATTAGTCGAATCACCATCACGGTTGCCACAGTTGGTAGAATTCTACCAAAAATGGTTTATCACAATGGACTGAATAATCTCAGTGAGCCTGATACATCGGGCTGCCACCTACCCTACCAAAAATGGTAAAATGTCTGACAAAATTTTCTATAGAAATAAAATTTTGCAAAATTTTCTATAGAAATAAAATTTTGCAAAATAAGATTTTTTGGTAAAATTTTCTCTAAATTTTGGTAGATTTTTTTTTTGGCTCGAGTGGCAACCATGATCACCATACCCATTTGTCAGACATCGGGATTGTGCATTAACATAGAAACTCTGTCGGTGCCTAGCGCCATGGATCGTTTTGGTCAGTTTATGATATTGGTAACTTCGGCTTCGTCGGTAAATAACGGTGTGTCGGTGGCTCGAAGGTCGCGGATGCGACGAACGCGATGGTGCTGAGCCCTGTGGGAAAGTCCATGGTCCGTGGCCGAAATGTTTGTGTACCCAAGGCGTCAATACTGACATTTTTTAATAATATTCGTCATTTATTTTAACCTCATAGTCGATGAACACGAGCAGGGAGCTACCATTACAGCGACCCAAACCATTACCATCGGTGGGGCATGAGCTCTGGTGGCCAATCGAAGGTGCACATTTTCTGCTGACATCTTTGGCATGTAAAACTGATCATTTGGTTTATTAAAAAAATTCTCATTTTTAAATGGTTTCTCATAGCAGAAAACCAAATTCGGTAACTGGGAACTTTCGTACAAGAAAAGCAATACCTTGACTATTTCCATTCTAACTTTTTTTGTTCATCGGTGAGCTCTTGTACTTTTTTATACCCTGCGCCACACTGTGGAACAGGGTATTATAAGTTAGTGCATATGTTTGTAACACCCACAAGGAGACGAGATAGACACATGGTGTCTTTGGCAATAATGCCCTGAGTCGATATAACCATGTCCGTCTGTTCGTCCGTCTGTCTGTGAACACATTTTTGTGATCAAAGTCTAGGTCGCAATTTAAGTCCAATCGCCTTCAAATTTGGCACATGTTCCTAATTTGGGTCAGAATAGAACCCTATTGATTTTGAAAGAAATCGGTTCAGATTTAGATATAGCTCTCATATATACCTTTCGCCCGATATGCACTAATATGGACCCAGCACCCAGAGTTTTATACCGATTTGCTTGAAATTTTGTACAAACATAACACATAGACGTATAGTCAAGTTTGATTGAAATCGGTTCAGATTTAGATATAGCTCCCACATATATCTTTCGCCCGATATGGACTTGTATGGCTCCTGAAGCCAGATTTTTGGCTGAATTTGGTTGAAATTTTGCACTAGGAGTACAATTGGTAGTATAGTCATGTGTGCCAAATTTGATTGAAATCGGTTCAGATTTAGATATGGCTTCCATATATATTTTTCGCCCGATATGGACTTATATGGCCCCTGAAGCCAGATTTTTGGCTGAATTTGGTTGAAATTTTGCACTAGGAGTACAATTAGTAATATAGTCATGTGTGCCAAATTTGATTGAAATCGGGTCAAATTTAGATATAGCTCCCATATATATGTTTTTCTGATTTCGACAAAAATGGTCAAAATACCAACATTTTCCTTGTTAAATCGCCACTGCTTAGTCGAAAAGTTGTAAAAATGGCTCTAATTTTCCTAAACTTCTAATACATATATATCGAGCGATAAATCATAAATAAACTTTTGCGAAGTTTCCATAAAATTGCTTCAGATTTAAATGTTTCCCATATATTTTTAATAACATTGTGTTCCACCCTAGTGCATTAGCCGACTTAAATTTTGAGTCTATAGATTTTGTAGAAGTCTATCAAATTCTGTCCAGATCGTGTGATATTTAAATGTATGTATTTGGGACAAACCTTTATATGTTATATAGCCCCCAACACATTTGACGGATGTGATATGGTATCGAGAAGCAGTTAAAATGTCATGCCGTGGTGTCATATTAGGTTTATGTCACAAACATTTGAATGGACGTTTTGATGCATCGTTTTCAATGGCGTTTGTGGCTGACTGTGCTAAGGCGTTCTGTTATGGTGCCAAAAGGCCCAGGTTCAAACCCCGGTGGAAGCGAAGAAGTTTTTCAATTTGTAAAAATTAGATAATAAGAAAATAAAAGTGTAACAAAAAACAATTATATAAATAAAAATTGAAATTTGAATATTTTTGTTTTGTTTTTTTAGTTATTTAAATTTCTTCATTCAAATGAACTTCCAAGGCAGAACTTCTAAAGCAATGCAAAGGATCCCTAACTGGAGTACTTCCCTCCTATGACAAGCTCATGTAAAATTCATTGGAGATGATCCAAGTTTGCACTACTTCTGGATCACAAATTGGTGATCCATAGTAATTTTTTGGAAGCTCTTTTTTTGTTGGACCATTCTCGCGATATGTTCAGCTCACGAGCAAATTTTGTACCACTGCAGCGTGGATTTCCATTCTATGGTGTAGGGTCGTTTTTTTTATTATTCTCAATTGAGATCTCAAATTTACCACAGAACTGGTTTATTATTATTTAAACCAACAGTTTAAGTACATCCTTGTTAACACAAGATTGGTGATCTTAACTCAGATATATGGTTTATGGATATATATTTGATTAATAAGAAAAAACAATGAAAAATTGCACATAAAATTCATATTAGTCAACTGCTTTAAGCCATGAAAGTGGGCGTATAAAAGCGAATAGAATTAATAAAATCCACAAGCAAACAAAATAAAACAGCAGAATAAGAGAAGGCCAAACCAAAAACTACAAACAAATACATGAATAAAAGAATTTGGCTTTTACCAAAAGAATTTCAATTAAATAAACCCATAATTTTCTCTTTCGTCTTCCACACGCATTCTGCGATGTCATACTTAAGTGGTTTTTCTTAGTTCTTCATCAAATTCACCATTGCCTTTTATAGAGGATGTATGTATGTTTGCTTCTTCCTCTAATACAGGGTACTTAATATAATCCGATTTCTTCGTGTGGTTGTTTTTCGTAAGTATTTCTCTGTTTTTTTTTTTTTTTCTGGTGGATATTTAAGATGATGTTGATGACAATTGTTGTAATTTATAAAAGGATATGCGTCTATGTTTGAGAGTGACTGTGTGTGTGTAGGTTTATGTGTTTGTGTATCAAGCTGTAGTTGTATAGAGTTATCTTGACTTTCATGACGCTTGTTGGTGTGCATATATAAATGATCAACTTTTGTTTGAGTTATAAGGATATTAGAGTGAACATGAAAAGGAGAATTGTGACGTACCTCACTATGAGTTCTAAAGATTTTATATTGTAGTTATATCCATTGAACATTGGAACAATTGATTATTGAAAGAAAAAACTGAAAATAAATGCAATGTGAAACGCCGTTCCTTCCTTGTCATTGAGTTAAACATGGAATCGTGCAGCACTCAGTGATAAAAAAGAAGTTCATCACTGTGGTATCATAATGGACTTAATACTCTAAGTGAGTCTGAAATATTGGTCTGCCACTATACCTAAACTAACCAACTAATAATAATAATTATTATTATGAATAATAAAATAATATGAATAAGAACTAATTAATAATAGTAACAAACCGAAATCGAAAAATAAGACTAAGGGATTGTACTTACATGCACCCTCAAAAAAATTGCTTCTGTAACATATACCCCAAACACATTCTGCTTCAACCATATATATTTTCAGGATTGGTCCAAACAAAATATTGTTTATATTGTTCAAACATATTATATTTCACCTTAGGCATACACTGGTAAAAAAAAATTTTAATGAAGTTTTCTATGTGTATATATATTTTTAAGGCGCCAATTGGTTACTTCTATTGCATATTTTCTAGGTCTCTCTTTCTAAACACATATATGTTTATAGACTATTTCTAAATTAATATATGTTTGCGTCCAAGCATATTCTATTTACAAAAATTTTATGTCCCAAACATAATATGTTCTAACATATTAACATATATGTCCCAAATATGTTATGTTAGTTTATGAATATTATATGCTTGTTCCGAAAATGGGGTGTATCGGTCGATGTTTTGATATAGCCCCCATATAGATCGATCTCCCGATTTTACTTTTTGGGCTTCTAGAATCCGTACTTTTAATCCAATTAATCTGATATTTGATCTCCCGATTTTACTTCTTGGTCTTCTAGAATCCGTAATTTTTACCCAATTTGCCTCAATTCGTACATCTAGAGGTATTCTAGGAAAATAAAGAGATGTACCGAAAATGGTGAGTATCGGTGCATGTTTTGGTATAGCCCCCATATAGACCGATCTCCCGATTTGCTTCTTGGGCTTCTAGAATCCGTACACGCAGAGAAGGAATATGGTCACTTCAAACATGTTTAAAGAGCAAAATGTTATTTTTGCGTTGTGACCATGTAACATGGTTTTCGCAACCATGTTATTTTATCGGAAATCATGTATCTGATTTCGGCAAGCAGGTTATATTTGACGACCAGGTTATATTTGGTCACGATACAAAAATAAAATTTTGCTCTTGAAACATGTTTGAGATGATCATATTCCTTCTCTGCGTGTAGTTTTTTTCCAATTTGCCTGAAATTTGGAATACAGAGGTATTCTACACTGAAAAAAAAGCATGCCTGGTTCCAAAGATTTTGTCTTTCCTTTAAAAAATTTGGTATTGATTCCGAGCCAAAGAAGCGGAGAATACAAGTAAGGATACTTTTAAGACACAATTCTCTTTTAAATTTGGGTTTTGTGTACTTGCTTCTAGGAAGCAAATTTTAATTTTTCGCTTTCTTATCATTTTTACTTCATATGCTATCAAAGACCTTTAAAAATGAGTTAACGACAACTTTATTTTCCAAATTATGACTCGACTTCCAGTAGAAATTATGCTATGTTTCAAGTAAAAAACTTCTTTATAATAAAGTTTTGAAAAACATGTCCTATATTTGAACGATTGTTTGCTTTATAGTCAAGATGCAAAAAGACAACAAATTTAAAGACAATTTCATTAAATTTAAAGAATTTTTCTGAATTATTAAAGTCAACTTGACCTTTGCCCAAACATTTTTTCTTTCATGTTATGATACCCATTTTTAAGTGAAGTCACTTAATTATAAGGACAACACGAATTCATTGAAAAGTTTATCGACTTTTGGACAAGGAAACAAACTTTATATTAGAGAAATGCGTCTTCTATGCTAAGCAAAATTTGCATTCGTATTTTAAAGACATGAAATCTTTGACCTCACGACAATATTTTTTTCAGTGTAGAAAAGTAAATAGATGTGCCGAAAATGGTGGTTATCGGATCATGTTTTGATATAGCCCCCAAATAAACCGATCTCCCGATTTTACTTCTTGGACTTCTAGAATCCCCCAGCAAAAAAATTTGGAAGTTCCTCCAAAGGCACAACTTTTAAAGAACTTCCAGAAGTTGCACTCTCAATGATGTTCTTTATTTTAACTATTTTCATACTTTTAATGGGTAATTTTACCTTTTTTGTATCAAATAGGTTAAAAACAGAATAAGAATTCATAAAATGTTACAAAACATTTAAATTTTGTCGAAAAAATGCTAAATCCAATCTGAAAAAATTGTGAATTTTTGAAAATATTTGAAGTCAAACGTTTTCGACAAGCGTTAGAATCCATTAAAAATTATAAAAAATATTTATTTGACAAAATATCACAGAATATTTTAATTTACATCCAATACATTGAATCCGGATCACACCTAAAGAAGTGATGCAAATTCAGTGCAACGGCTGTTGAAATGGAGGACTTCCGTCCTATGACAAGCCCATGTTTAATTCATCGCTTCTGCGTCAATTGTGCACCACTTCCGGATCCAAAAACAACATTTTCACTACTTTTTTGGCGACGCTTTTTTTGCAGGGCCGTAGTTGTTATCCACTTTGCCTGAAATTGGAAATGTAGAGGTAATCTAGGAAAATAAAGAGATGTGCCGAAAATGGTGAGTTTTTGATATATATTCTAGAAATACAATTAAATGTACTGAATACTGTGGGTATCCTTCCATGTTTTGGTATATCCCCCATTACACCGAACTCCCGATTTAACTCTTAGGGTTTCCAAAAATTTTAGTTTTTATCCGATTATCCACAAATTGAAAATATACTGGAATTTTAGACTCATAACAAAGTGCATATGATTTAGTTTTATCGGTCCATTTGGTAAGGCCTCCATATAGACCGATTTCACTTATTGAGGGGATATACGGCGCAAAATTTTACTTCTCGTAATCATTTAAATAATTGGGATGAAATTCTACAGATTTGAGATTTCAAATCAAGGCGTTATTTCATCATTTTCTTGCACACTTACAAGAGATGTTTATGATTCCTCTAAATCTCAAACAAAAAATGGTTCTTATAAATTCAGAATCTGATCTAGTCTTCATACACACAAAAAAATAACTGGAAATAAATATTAACAACTTTATTTGTATGTAAAATCTGCTGATGCTCAACAAATTTGTCTATTGAATATCAGGCATTTGTTGTTGAAATGTGTTTGTAGATGCTTGACAGAGGAAATAATAGAAATATTCTGAATTTTCAACAAATTGTTTTGTTGCGAAATTAGTTGACTGCTATCGATATGAAAACAAAAACAAAAATACAAGACTGGTTACGCGCACATCGTTGAAAACATGTACGAAAGCTAAAAGAAGTATGCGAAGAATACCGTTAGAACAAAATGAGTATGAGCACATGCACGTGTATGATAGCAAGCAAAGAGCTCATTCATCAGAGAATATAGAAAAGCATTTATAAATGCCTGTAAAAAATTTATATTTTTTTTAATTTGGTAGTTAAATGTGTTTGTTGTATGAGATAATTAATAAAACCGTATTAATATCGGGATTAGAGTTATTACAATTCTAATTAACTAGAATATATATCACTGGACAAAAAGTTGTCAAAATGCTTGTTAGACCCTGGACTACTCAAATTTAAAATCGTCATACATTTACAAAACTGAGTATAGGATTTTCGACACAAAAATTTTAAATATTCCCCGTCCAAAAATAGCATTTTGTCATATTCATTCTCTGTGTGTACTTAACAAAATATCTCCAAAATTGTTCCGGCAATTTTGCAATTTTGGTGCAATAATTCTGTCAATTTCAATTTAATTTTTTGTCAATACACCAATAAATTTGTTACATTTCATTGATAGACTGCAACCAACTACATACAATTTTTTTCGTTCAAATTCAAAAATATTTGTTGAGGATTGAAAGTAACGTTCAACAACAAATATTTTGAACTGTTGGATGCTCAACAAATTACTTACAAATTATGTTATTGAGAACACAAATTATTTGTTGCCTTCTGATGGTAACGATTGCTAACAACTTTTTTGTAATAATGGTTATTAAAAGTACAAATTAGTTTGTTGCAGGAAAATTAACAAATTTTGTTATTGGTTTTCCAACAAAAGTTATTGGTTCTCAAACTTATTTTTATCTGTGTATGTAAAATCTTTACATTTATCTGTGGGAAGCGTACTGGTCGAACAGATCTGCTTGGGAAAATATCTGTCATTAAACCCCCCGAAATTTTCAATGGAAACTAGTATATTTGATTCATGGTGGTGGGTATTTGTTTTTTCTGTATTCGGTTATCAATCCCCCTCTTATTGGAATATGAATGTATTGGTGTTCTTCCGATCATCAAAACCATCGTTGAAATCTAATCGGCTTTTAACGAAAAAATCGAAGTCGAATTTACATTAAAACGAGAATTCGATGAACAGTTTTTTATGCTACAATTCATACAAAAGTCGAAAGTAAAATTTTTAAGTGTGAAAAACCGAACAACACACGAATAGCTGAAAGTCGTTTTGTTTTAATGCTGAGAATTAATTTTGTTAGAATGACTCGTAGAATTAAATCTACTAGACTGAAAAAACAAAATATGTACGTGCAGTGATACCGTTGTGCGACTTTAGTCGCATTTTGCAACCTTTTTGACGTCATGCGACTTTTTGTGCGACTTTTTTAAAATGTGTAAAATGTGCGACTTTAGTCGCACGCATGCGACTACAGTGGCACAAAAGGGAAGTGCTTAAATTTTAAGCAATTTTAATAAGTGGGAATTCATCGCCGTGCGCCTTACGCGAAGCCACCGCAATGGCCGGCTTTGTATACAAAGGGTCATAGATTCAAACCCAGTTTCCACCAAAGAGCAAAATGTGTTTCTACGGTGGATGCTGAATGTTTCAAAGCTTCTCCACCACAATGTGAGACGCCAGAACTCGGCTATAAAAAAGAGTTCACTTTTCAATGACAAGTTGTTATTGAGCTAAACATAGAAGCACTCATAACTAAGAGAGAAGTAAATCACGTATAGTATCACAATGGACGCCTAACCTACGATACCTACCCTACACGGTGTTCTGGTTTGTTAAGTCGTTGTTTTGTTGCATATCATTTCAACCACTAGCTCCGTTCGAGTACCCACTAATTTTTGATAATTATCACAAATTTTTACTGGAGTCTTTCGTTTATTCCAAAAAGCCAGCAAAAGAGAACCAGAGTGAGATCAAATTTGAAATTTGAGGAATAGATAAGTTGCAAGTTTTGCTAGGAATTTTTTTTCCCAGCCATAAACAAATAATACGTGCAATATATTTCACAGAGTCAATTAGGAGTGTATTACAAAAAAAAATAAATATTTTTGTTTTTTTAATTGATTTAAATGCTTTTAATTGGCTGATAGTAAATTGGCACTTGATGGCGTTCTCGTACATTTCTGCTAATTTAAGGAAGGAGAAAAAAATCCATTTTTTATACCCACCACCATAGGATGGGGGGTATATTAACTTTGTCATTCCGTTTGTAACACATCGAAATATTGCTCTAAGACCCCATAAAGTATATATATTCTGGGTCGTGGTGAAATTCTGAGTCGATCTGAGCATGTCGTCCGTCCGTCCGTCCGTCCGTCTGTTGAAATCACGCTAACTTCCGAACGAAACAAGCTATCGACTTGAAACTTGGCACAAGTAGTTGTTATTGATGTAGGTCGGATGGCATTGCAAATGGGCCATATCGGTCCACTTTTACGTATAGCCCCCATATAAACGGACCCCAAAATTTGGCTTGCGAGGCCTCTAAGAGAAGCAAATTTCATCCGATCCGGCTGAAATTTGCTACATGGTGTTAGTATATGGTCTCTAACAACCATGCAAAAATTGGTCGACATCGGTCCATAATTATATATAGCCCCCATATAAACCGATCCCCCGATTTGGCTTGCGAGGCCTCTAAGAGAAGCAAATTTCATCCGATCCGGCTGAAATTTGCTACATGGTGTTAGTATATGGTCTCTAACAACCATGCAAAAATTGGTCGACAGCGGTCCATAATTATATATAGCCCCCATATAAACCGATCCCCCGATTTGGCTTGCGAGGCCTCTAAGAGAAGCAAATTTCATCCGATCTGGCTGAAATTTTGTACGTGATGTTAGAATATGGTCTTTAGCAACCATGCAAAAATTGGTCCACATCGGTTCATAATTATATATAGCCCCCATATAAACCGACCACCAGATTTGACCTCCGGAACCTCTTGGAAGACCAAAATTCATCTGATTCAGTTGAAATTTGGTATGTGGTGTTAATATATGGCCTCAAACTCCCATGCAAAAATTGGTCGATATTGGTCCATAATTATATATAGGCCCCATATAAACCGATCCCCAGATTTGACCTCCAGAGCCCCTTGGAAGAGCAAAATTCTTGCCATTCGGTTGAAATTTGGTACGTGATGTTAGTATATGGTATCCAACAACCATGCAGGAATTGGTTCCTATCAGTCCATAATTATATATAGCTCCCATATAAACCGATCCCCAGATTTGACCTCCGGTGTTTTTTGGAGAAGCAAAATTCATCCGTTCTGCTTGAAATTTGGTACGTGGTGGTAGTATATGATATTTAACAACCATGCCAAAAGTGGTCCATATCAGTCCATAATCGTACATAGCCCCATATAAACCGATCCCGTGATTTGGTTTTGGAACCTCTTGGAGAATCAAATTTCATCCGAGTGAGTTGAAATTTGGTACATTGTGCTAGTATATGGTCGTTAACAACCATGCCTAACTAGGTCCATATCGGTCTATAGTTATATATGGCCCTCAGATAAATTGATCGCCAATCACACAAAAATTGGTCCATATCAAGTTCATAATTGTATATAGCCCCCATATAAGCGACCCCCATATTTCAATTCTGGCTCTCTACGTACAAAAATTCCATATCGATTCGTAATTATTTGTAGACTTAACTATACATAACTTTTTTGTCTAATATATACCATGTATGGACTAAATCACAGTCTTTCGTAGAAGTTTCTACGCAATCCATGGTGGTGGGTACATAAGATTCGGCCTGGCCGAACTTGCGGCCGTATGTACTTGTTATTTATTGCAAGTTTTCGTTTTACTGGATTTTATGATATAATAAGTTGCTAAAATATCTCTTTATGTTAACGGGAGTGTTCCTTTATTGTTTTTGTGTTGATTTATTGAAGATTTTTGTAATAAAAATACTTCACAAATGTATGCGACTTTTTTTATCATTATGCTACTTTTTTGTGCGACCTTTTTTTTGAGTATGCGACATTTTTTTTTTTGCGACTTTTGCAAAAGTTCCAACGGTAACACTGTGTACGTGATATCAAAGATTGTGCAACCTAAATTTTAGGATGCGAAATTTACAAAATATTAAGGACAAATTTCTTTATATTAATGAAATTTTAATTAAAATAAAGTTTATATTATTATTATTATTATTATTATTATTATTATTATTATTATTTATTGCAAGTTTACGTTTTACTGGATTTTATGATATAATAAGTTGCTAAAATATCTCTTTATGTTAAAGGGAGTGTTCCTTTATTGTTTTTGTGTTGATTTATTGAAGATTTTTGTAATAAAAATACTTCACAAATGTATGCGACTTTTTTTTTATCATTATGCTACTTTTTTGTGCGACCTTTTTTTTGAGTATGCGACTTTTTTTTTGCGACTTTTGCAAAATTTCCAGCGGTAACACTGTGTACGTGATATCAAAGATTGTGCAACCTAAATTTTAGGATGCGAAATTTACAAAATATTAAGGACAAATTTCTTTATATTAATGAAATTTTAATTAAAATAAAGTTTATAATCTTTGCTTCAAAAAATTTTTTCATTAAATTTAGGACACAAATTTTGTAAATTTGCGTCCCTACGTTAAAGTCGCATGTCTTTGAACTAAGGCTAATTTTCCTTAAAGTAAAGAAACACATTTTTGATTTAAAGAAATTGAGCTTAAATTAAATGAAATATTGAAACTTTAGATTTAAGATAAAAACGCTTCAAATATAGGCTAAGACTTATATTGAGGATTTAGCGTCTTTGGTTTGAAGTTTTTTGGAATTAAGAAAACATTTTTTTACTTTGAAGTATTTGGAGTTTTAAACTGGCATTTGTTTGTATGTAAGTACCTTTATTAAGAAACCGCGAAAAGTGAACAAAAATTTGATAAATGAGATCTGTATCCTAATTTTAATTTTATTGGTCCTAGATTTAAAGCCGGATGGGTCGCTAAAAAATATCTTTATTTTAAAGAAGTCGCATCTTTGGCTCGGAATCAATACCAAAATCCTTAATCTTTAAAATCTTTGGATCCAAGTAAACTTTTTTTTGAGTGTATGTAAACCATCGGTATTTGTAATAGTTTGGTAGTCATCTCGGGTTCCGCTGTGTTGGAAACGTAGTCTAGAATGTCTGTGGTTGAACTGTAGGCCCCTAAGCCTTAAACAAGGAACTGTTGATTCGATAATCTCTGTGGTAGAATTTGATTTTTTATTGGTACATCCTAATAAATATATTAATACGTTTAATGCCTATTTGTATTGGTTATTTTGCGTCTCTCTCTCTCCCGCATTGAGATTTCATCTTCGTCTTGGCATCTTTCAATTCGTTTTTGCAGTTTTAATACCTTTACCCAGCAGTGATTGGATTATGTGGCATTTATTAAAGCGGAATTAATGATTGTTGCCTCGATTTCATTTCGGTTCATTAAACGCATGTGTTGTTGTTCTCTGTTTCTGATTCTGTTTTCGCTTTCATTTGTGTTGACAAACAGAAATGTTAACATTATTACATGAATACACATTCACACATACAAAACAAAAACATATTTACATTTGTATTTATGTAATCTATTAAACATAAATATATTCAAAAAAGTACGTCGATAGTATTTACAGATCTGGGCTAGTCGGAATTTATTTGGCCAATGCTTGTTACGCGGATATAAATAGGGTTTTGAGTGAGATCAAAGCAGATATCCTTTTTTTAATATTTAATAATAGGAAAAAGCATGTAAAGGGTGATTTGTTAAGAGCTTGATAACTTTTTTTAAAAAAAAAACGCATAAAATTTGCAAAATCTCATCGGTTCTTTATTTGAAACGTTAGATTGGTCCATGACATTTACTTTTTGAAGATAATTTAATTTAAATGTTGACCGCGGCTGCGTCTTAGGTGGTCCATTCGGAAAGTCCAATTTTGGGCAACTTTTTCGAGCATTTCGGCCGGAATAGCCCGAATTTCTTCGGAAATGTTGTCTTCCAAAGCTGGAATAGTTGCTGGCTTATTTCTGTAGACTTTAGACTTGACGTAGCCCCACAAAAAATAGTCTAAAGGCGTCAAATCGCATGATCTTGGTGGCCAACTTACCGGTCCATTTCTTGAGATGAATTGTTCTCCGAAGTTTTCCCTCAAAATGGCCATAGAATCGCGAGCTGTGTGGCATGTAGCGCCATCTTGTTGAAACCACATGTCAACCAAGTTCAGTTCTTCCATTTTTGGCAACAAAAAGTTTATTAGCATCGAACGATAGCGATCGCCATTCACCGTAACGTTGCGTCCAACAGCATCTTTGAAAAAATACGGTCCAATGATTCCACCAGCGTACAAACCACACCAAACAGTGCATTTTTCGGGATGCATGGGCAGTTCTTGAACGGCTTCTGGTTGCTCTTCACTCCAAATGCGGCAATTTTGCTTATTTACGTAGCCATTCAACCAGAAATGAGCCTCATCGCTGAACAAAATTTGTCGATAAAAAAGCGGATTTTCTGCCAACTTTTCTAGGGCCCATTCACTGAAAATTCGACGTTGTGGCAGATCGTTCGTCTATTCATGATGAAATGTCAAAGCATACTGAGCATCTTTCTCTTTGACACCATGTCTGAAATCCCACGTGATCTGTCAAATACTAATGCATGAAAATCCTAACCTCAAAAGGATCACCCTTTACTTTAGCTTAATGAAGAGAGCTTTTACCTCAGAAAAAATGAGGCTATACAAATGGGCCACATTAAGTGCAAAGTTGTTGAACTTCACTTAAGGATTTTATATATACTGACCATTGCACCACGGTGTTAGGGGAAGTTAAGTTTTTAATGAATACTTATTTGAACAAAATGTTGGACCTAGATAAGCTCCTCCTACCATGGCAAATGACCAAAATAGGGCACCGAAAGAGCACCCACTTATCAAATAATGCAATTTAATTTAAAACAAGTAAGGAAAGTCTAAAGTCGGGCGGGCTGACTATATTATACCCTGCACCACTTTGTAGATCTAAATTTTCGATACCATATCACATCCGTTAAATGTGTTGGGGGCTATATATAAAGGTTTGTCCCAAATACTTACATTTAAATATCACTCGATCTGGACAGAATTCGATAGACTTCTACAAAATCCCTAGACTCAAAATTTAAGTGTGGAACACAATGTTAGTAAAAACAAGTAAGGAAAGCCTAAAGTCGGGCGGGGCCGACTATATTATACCCTGCACCACTTTGTAGATCTAAATTTTCGATACCATATCACTTCCGTCAAATGTGTTGGGGGCTATATGTAAATACATACATTTAAATATCACTCGATCTGGACAGAATTTGATAGACTTCTACAAAATCTATAGACTCAAAATTTAAGTCGGCTAATGCACTAGGGTGGAACACAATGTTAGTAAAAAATAAATATGGGAAACATTTAAATCTGAAGCAATTTTAAGGAAACTTCGCAAAAGTTTATTTATGATTTATCGCTCGATATATTTGTATTAGAAGTTTAGGAAAATTAGAGTAATTTTTACAACTTTTCGACAAACCAGTGCCGATTTTACAAGGAAAATGTTGGTATTTTTAACATTTTTGTCGAAATCAGAAAAACATATATATGGGAACTATATCGAAATCTGAACCGATTTCAACCAAATTTGGCACGCATAGCTACAATGCTAATTCTACTCCCTGTGCAAAATTTCAACTAAATCGGAGTTAAAAATTTGCCTCTGTGGTCATATGAGTGTAAATCGGGCGAAAGCTATATACGGGAGATATATCTAAATCTGAACCGATTTCAACCAAATTTGGCAGGCATAGCTACAATGCTAATTCTACTCCCTGTGCAAAATTTCAATTAAATTGGAGTAAAAGATTGGCCACTGTGGTCATATGAGTCTAAATCGGGCGAACGATATATATGGGAGCTATATCTAAATCTGAACCGATTTCAATAAAGTTTGGCACACTTGACCACACTACTAATTGTACTCCTAGTGCAAAATTTCAACCACACTGGGGTAAAACTCTGGCTTCTGGGACCGTATTAGTCCATATCGGGCGAAAGATAACAGGTTGGCTGATAAGTCCCCGGTCTAACAAAGAAAAACACATTTTTTTTTGTCAAAATTCGTTTTTATTATTCAACATAGTTCCCTTCAAGAGCGATACAACGATTATAACGACCTTCCAATTTTTTGATACCATTTTGGTAGTACTCCTTTGGTTTTGCCTCAAAACAGGCCTCAGTTTCGGCGATCACCTCTTCATTGCAGCCAAATTTTTTTCCCTGCGAGCATCCTTTTGATGTCTGAGAACAAGAAAACGTCGCTGGGGGTCAGATCTGGTGAATACGGAGGGTGGAGGAAGCAATTCGAAGCCCAATTCATGAATTTTTGCCATCGTTCTCAATGACTTGTGGCACGGTGCGTTGAGTGATTCCACGCTTCGCACCCAGAAAAGGAATATGATCACCTCAAACATATTCCAAGAGCACAATGTTATTTTTGGATGGTGACCATGTAACATTTTTGTCGCAACCAGGTTATTTTCTCGAAAATTATGTATCTGTTTTCGGAAACCATTTTATGTTTGGCGAGATCACAACATTTTTGCGATAACCATGTTACGTGGTCACCATCCAAAAATAACATTTTGCTCTCGAAACATGGTTGAGGTGATCATATTCCTTCTCTGCGTGCGGAGACGGTTCACCGGTCGCTGTCCACTCAACCGACTGTCGATTTGACTCAGGAGTGTAGTGATGGAGCCATGTTTCATCCATTGCCACATATCGACGGAAAAACTCGGGTATATTACGAGTTAACAGCTGCAAACACCACTCAGAATCATCAACACGATGTTGTTTTTGGTCAAATGTGAGCTCGCGCGGCCACACTGTGGAACAGGGTATTATAAGTTAGTGCATGTGTTTGTAACACCTAGAAGGAGACGAGATAGACACATGGTGTCTTTGGCAATAATGCTGAGGGTGGGTCCCTGAGTCGATATAACCATGTCCGTCTGTCCGTCCGTCCGTCCGTCTGTCTGTGAACACATTTTTGTGATCAACGCCTAGGTCGCAATTTAAGTCCAATCGCATTCAAATTTGGCACATGTTCCTAATTTGGGTCAGAATAGAACCCTATTGATTTTGGAAGAAATCGGTTCAGATTTAGATACAGCTCCCATATATATCTTTCGCCCAATATGCAGTAATATGGACCCAGCAGCCAGAGTTTTATACCGATTTGCTTAAAATTTTGTACACTTTGTCGTATAGTCAAGTGTGCAAAATTTGATTGAAATCGGTTCAGATTTAGATATAGCTCCCATATATATCTTTCGACCGATATGGACTTATATGGGCCCAGAAGCCAGATTTTTGGCCGAATTTGGTTGAAATTTTGCACTAGGAGTACAATTAGTAGTATAGTCAAGTGTGAAAAATTTGATTGAAATCGGTTCAGATTTAGATATAGCTCCCATATATATCTTTCTCCCGATATGGACTAATATGGTCCTAAAAGCCAGAATTTTGGCCCAATTTGGTTGAAATGTTGCACAGGGAGTAGATTTAGCATTGTATCTATGCGTGCCAAATTTGGTTGAAATCGATTCAGATTTAGATATAGCTCCGATATATATATCTTTCGCCCGATATGTACTTATATGGACCCAGAAGCCAGAGTTTTATCCCGAATAGCTTGAAGTTTTGCGCAAGGAGTACAATTGGTAGTATAGCCATGTGTGCCAAATTTGATTGAAATCGGTTCAGATTTATATATAGCTTCAATATATATTTTTCGCCCGATATGGACTTATATGGTCCCAGAAGCCAGAGTTTTGGCCCAATTTGGCCAAAATTTAGATCTAAAAAGTGGTGCAGGGTATAATATAGTCGACCCCGCCCGACTTTTGGACTTTCCTTTTTTACTAAAATTGTGTTCCACCCTAGTGCATTAGCCAACTTAAATTAGGAGCCTATAGATTTTGTAAAAGTCTATCAAATTCTGTCCAAATCGAGTGATATTTAAATGTATGTCTTTGGGACAAACCTTTATATATAGCACCCAACACATTTGACGGATGTGATATGGTATCGAAAATTTAGATCTACAAAGTGGTGCTTGGTATAATATAGTCGGCCCCGCCCGACTTTAGAATTTCCTTACTTGTTTCACAATAACAAAAGTTGCTTCACAAAAGACGTTCTATCTCAAAAACTAATTGACTTACAGACGTCAAATTTTGACACGAAGCATTTGAAGGTTGGTACTACATAAAAATAATATGCATTTAATACTAGCGACATCATCTATGTGTCAGACCGGGGACTTATCAGCCAACCTTTTATTAAACAAAAATAAAATATTAATATAAAATCAAAAAGATTTGAAAAATAAAAATATCATGGTATTCATTTTTATGTTATTGGCAAAACAATGGATACTTTTGTAATAAAAGAAAAAAAAAACAAAAAAATCTTGTATTACATTTTAATTTTTTTTAAGTTTCCTCATTTTTGATCAGAGCATCATATCGCTGAGGCATGTTGTTTATTAAATTGTCGATTATATCCTTAGAAACCTTTTCCCACTGCGAAGTAACAGCTTCTATGAGATCTGAATTGTTGGTATAGTTGCGGGACCTAATTTTGAGATCTACTATATCCCACAGATTTTCTATGGGGGTTTAAATCTGGGTATTGGTCAGGCCATTTAAAAACTTTAAGTGTATGTCGAAAATAGCCACTCGGTAACAGCATTGGAGGTGTGTTTTGGGTCATTGCGATGTTGGAACCGCCACGCTAGAGGCATGTTTCCTTCGGCAAATGGAAAGATCATATCATTTAGGAGTTGTTTATAGTCAATTTCAGTGAGGGTATCTTTAATGACATGAATTGGGCCCATTCCTTGGCCAGAAAAACAACCCCTCACCCTAAAGCAAATTAAGTTGAAACATTATTTCATAATAAGATATATCGTTAGCTTAATGTGTAAAAGTGATAAGTCAAATTTTTGAAATTTTACAGGAGAGACAAAAAACTTAATAGATTGTGGAATAAACCTATTTTCTAAAAATTGTAAATGTAGTTTCCATAAATGCTTTCAATACAAACAGTATACTTTCCGCAAAATCGCACACAAACAATTGCTATTAAAATTTTTTAGCAACGCCTACTTAACCTAAAATTTGATTTAGCACGTGTATATTAACAGGTGCTGACTTAGCACTTTTACACATCATTACCAAACAGAGATAAAAACAGATATTTAATATATTTTTTTATGGTAAACTATGTATTTTTGATTTATCTGTCGATCTGCATCTTAATCCGTTTTTTTTTGTAAAAGGTTGACTTAGCACCTTTACACATTAAGCTAACGATATATGTTTTTTTAAGAAGCAAAAACATTGAAGGGCCTTAAAGTTGATAAATGAAATATTTTTAAAAAGTTTCCATTGTTTTGTCACCCACTGTATATGATGTAAACACTTTCAGACTAATATTTCATTATTAATATAACGACAAAGATAGTAGATATAAAGAATCGTATTGCTGAAGTGCCAAAGTTTGTTCAACCCTGCAAATCGATAGCCGCAGGAGAAAAACATTTTTGTGAAATTAATTGCATGCCCAAAAAATACACACGATATCGGAAATTATAATAAGATTTTCATTTTCAATAGAATTTCGATATAATTTGGCTTACCATGGGGCACACACATACACAAAAGTAAGCTAGAATGGATTATTCATAGTAAATAGGTGTATGTGTAAGTGTATTTATGTCCAAATGTTTGTACAAATACATAGACGAACAATGGAAATACACAATGGAAGCAACAACAATAACTATGAGTTTAATTGCTAATTGACATACGCTAAAACATATAATATTTTATGTCTTTTTTTTTGGCAAGGCGTCGTCGTTATCGTTGTCGGCTCCACTAATACCACTACGAAGAAAACAAAAACAAATCTGTTTCGAATTAAATGGAAAATGTCCTCCCTTTTGTAGTACAAAAACCAAAATCATTCCGCCTTTCTGAATATCCTTTGAGAGAAGGATAAAATTTGAAGCTAGAGCTCAAATTTAATAAACATTAGTTTTGCGGGAGGATTTTTCTCTCATTCTGTTGGCATTAACATAATTTATACCGACGAACAAAGGAATTTAAATTTAATTCTTAGTACTCGTTACTGAACCAATTCACCAATACCCTGCAAACATTTACTATCGGGAATGCATGGAAGTGTTTTTGCCATGGAGAGCGAAAACATCTTCCTATCGATTTAGTGTCATCAAAGAAAGATGGTTGTTTACACAATATTGATTTGTTGCTCTGAGTATTTTAACAGAGCATTTAATTATCATTGTTTGATTTTTTTCCCCCCAAAATAAAATGATATTTGGAAAAAATTGAAGAGATTGAGCTAGCGTTTGTCATGGATCCGATACAAAATTAAAAAGCAATATCTTATATTTAGTCGCTAAAACAGAACCTTTTTATACCCTGCGCCACACTGTGGAACAGGGTATTATAAGTTAGTGCATATGTTTGCAACACCCAGAAGGAGACGAGATAGACACATGGTGTCTTTGACAAAAATGCTCAGGGTGGGCTCCTGAGTCGATATAGCCATGTCCGTCTGTCCGTGAACACATTTTTGTAATCAAAGTCTAGGTCGCAGTTTTAGTCCAATCGATTTCAAATTTGGCACAAGTAAAGGGTGATACGGTCAAAATTTGGTCAATATAAACTTGACGTATTTCTTTCAATTTTGCATTTAAAAAACCTCAACACCCCTCATTTTGAAGGTGTATGTGTAGAATGTTGCTCCTATTTTGATTTTGGAATTCGCTCTTCAGTTGTCAAAATGCCGTCAAAGCAAGAAGAGCAGCGTATCAAAATTTTGCTCGCGCATCGCGAAAATCCGAGCTACTCGCACGCAAAGCTGGCAAAATCGCTAAAAGTTGCCAAATCAACCGTTACAAATGTAATTAAAGTGTTTGGAGAACGTTTGTCGACAGCCAGGAAGTCTGGATCGGGGGGAAATCGAAAACCGGAAGCCGCTGAGACGACAAAGAGAGTTGCCGGTAGTTTCAAGCGAAACCCTAACATCTCTCTCCGAGATGCCGCAAATAAGCTGGGTGTATCGTCTACAACCGTGCATCGAGCCAAAAAAAAAAGAGTGTTTGAATAAACGTCTGCTGCCTTTCCTGAAGAAACACGGTTTTTCCGTACTGTTTTGGCAGGATTTGGCATCTTGCCATTACGGTAAAAAGGCCATGGAGTGGTACGCCGCCAACAACGTGCAGGTGGTTCCCAAGGACGAGGACCCTCCCAACACCCCAGAGCTCCGCCCAATTGAGAAATACTGGGCTATTGTCAAGCGGAACCTAAAGAAGACCAAAAAAAACTGCTAAGGAGGGCAGCAGTTCAAGGCAAATTGGCTTTCTGCGGCGAAGAAGGCGGACAAGGTGGCTGTACAAAATCTGATGGCAGGTGTCAAGCGTGAGGCCCGGCAATTCGGATTTGGAAAAGCGAAAGCCTAACTGAATATTTTTCCAGAATTTTATACTACTTGAACTTGAAAAAGAAATTTAATTTGATTTTTTAAATAAACGATTTCACCGATTTACACGCGTTTTCCCTTGACCAAATTTTGACCGTATCACCCTTTATGTGTTTTGGCTCAGAATAGAATTTACTTGGCTTGCGGCCGATGGCAAGGCATCTTAAAACGTCTTAACATCGTCTTCTAAATTTTATGTTAATCCATGCGACAAAAGAAAGGCCGATTAAATACGTATATATTCAGTTCTTGACCGGTATATATAGGGAAGAAATAATTACGAACCGATATGGACTTTTATGCAGCAATTATAGAGCCAGAATTGAAATATGGGAGTCGCTTTATATGGGGGCTATATACAAATATGAACACAAGTCTACCAAAAATGACAGATTTTTACTGTTTGGTAGATTGGTAGAATTTTTGATGTTTTGGAAGATTTTGCAAAATAATCCTCTCCAACTATGAAATGCCTCATAAATTTTTTATAGAAATAATATTTGGACAAAAATTTATACAGAAATAAAATTGTGGCAAAATTTTCTATAGAAATAAAATTTTGTATAGAAATAAATTTTTGACAAAATTTTGTATAGGAATTATTTTTTGACAAAATTTCCTAACGACTTAAAATGTTGACAAAATTTTCTATAGAAAAATAAAATTTTGACAAAATGGGAGATTAGAGACCATATACTAACACCACGTACTAAGTTTCAACTCGATCGGTTAAATTTTGCTCCTCCAACAGGCTCCGAAGGTCAAATCTGGGGATCGGTTTATATGGGGGCTATATATAATTATGGAACGGTATGTACCAATTCTGGCATGGTTGTTAGAGACTATATACCAACACCATGGTCCAAATTTCAGCCGGATCGGATGAAATTTGCTCTTCTTTGAGGCTCCACAAGCCAAATCTGGGGATCGGTTTATATGGGGGCTATATATAATTATGGAGCGATGTGGACTAGAGATGTGCACGTGAGTAATAGTTTACTCACGCTCACGCACACTCACGTTTGTTTGGTAGGACACACGCACGAAAAATGTCGTGACTCACGAACCATTTTTTTTAGTAATTTGGCTTAGCGACGTGTCTGAAAACACGAGCATTATTAAAATCGAGAGCGTTATTACACTCTTCACATCCAAGGTGTCACTAAAATTGTAAATTAATTTAACTCTTAAGTGTTTTATGTCGGTGAGCGGGATTTTTTTCATGAGCGTAAATCTTTACTCATGCACACTCACGAAGATAATATTTTCGTGACTCACGCTCACGCACGACATTTGGGTTTGTTAATCACGCTCACGCACACTCACGCCGTTACCATGAGCGTGACTCACGCGTGAGTCACGACAATTTCGTGTCACGTGCACATCTCTAATGTGGACCAATTTTTGCATGGTTGTTAGAGACCATATACCAATACTATGTACCAAATTTCAGCCAGATCGGAAATATGCTTCTCTAGAGGCTCCGCAAGCCAAATCTGGGGGTCCGTTTATATGGGAGCTATACGTAAAAGTGAACCGATATGGCCCATTTGTAATACCATCCGACCTACATAAATAACAACTACTTGTGCCAAGTTTCAAGTCGATAGCTTGTTTCGTTCGGAAGTTAGCGTGATTTCAACAGACGGACGGACGGACGGACATGCATAGAACTACTCAGCATTTCGACCCATAAATAAAGGGTGATTCTTTTGAGGTTAGGATTTTCATGCATTATTTTATTTATTTATTTTATTTATTTTCTCGATTTTGTAATTTGAAGCCATGGGCCAATATATATTAAATTACAATAAAGACTACTCCAAAATTTAGAATACAAAATTATAAAAACATAATGACTTAAGACTAAAAATAATAATAATAATATGGGTAACAATTATTTAAAAAAAGGAAACAATGTATAGATATAAATTTATGTTTATAAAAAAAGAAAAAAAATACTATAAATAATAATAATTAAATCACATATTTATTGATTAGTGTTAATAATTGTACATGACGATCATATTAAGCGGTAAGACAAGTAATGGACACAGCATACTATAAAGTTTATTTATTTTTTATTTATTTATTTATTTATTTATTTATTTTTTTTTTTTTTTTATTTTTTTATTATGTCAGATTAGCAAAATGAAGAAGTAGCTTTTTTCGATATGTAGGACAGGATGTAGGACAGTATTTGACAGATCACGTGGGATTTCAGACATGGTGTCAAAGAGAAAGATGCTCAGTATGCTTTGACATTTCATCATGAATAGACTTACTAACGAGCCACAACGTCGAATTTTCAGTGAATGGGCCCTAGAAAAGTTGGCAGAAAATCCGCTTTTTTATCGACAAATTTTGTTCAGCGATGAGGCTCATTTCTGGTTGAATGGCTACGTAAATAAGCAAAATTGCCGCATTTGGAGTGAAGAGCAACCAGAAGCCGTTCAAGAACTGCCCATGCATCTCGAAAAATGCACTGTTTGGTGTGGTTTGTACGCTGGTGGAATCATTGGACCGTATTTTTTCAAAGATGCTGTTGGACGCAACGTTACGGTGAATGGCGATCGCTATCGTTCGATGCTAACAAACTTTTTGTTGCCAAAAATGGAAGAACTGAACTTGGTTGACATGTGGTTTCAACAAGATGGCGCTACATGCCACACAGCTCGCGATTCTATGGCCATTTTGAGGGAAAACTTCGGAGAACAATTCATCTCAAGAAATGGACCGGTAAGTTGGCCACCAAGATCATGCTTGACGCCTTTAGACTATTTTTTGTGGGGCTACGTCAAGTCTAAAGTCTACAGAAATAAGCCAGCAACTATTCCAGCTTTGGAAGACAACATTTCCGAAGAAATTCGGGCTATTCCGGCCGAAATGCTCGAAAAAGTTGCCCAAAATTGGACTTTCCGAATGGACCACCTAAGACGCAGCCGAGGTCAACATTTAAATGAAATTATCTTCAAAAAGTAAATGTCATGGACCAATCTAACGTTTCAAATAAAGAACCGATGAGATTTTGCAAATTTTATGCGTTTTTTTTTTAAAAAAGTTATCAAGCTCTTAACAAATCACCCTTTATATACTTTATGGGGTCTTAGAGCAATATTTCGATGTGTTACAAACGGAATGACAAAGTTAATATACCTCCATCCTATGGTGGAGGGTCTAAAAATGTTTAACTATCCTTTAAAAAAATTAAGGAAAAAAAAACAGTTATAAAAAATTTAATTAAAAGAAATTCCTGAATAGGTAAAATAAAGAACATCTTTGGGAGGACATTTTTGGAAGTGCTTTAAAGTTGTGTCTTTAGAAGTACTTCCAATTATTTTTGATGGGATATAAAAATGGCGATCGGTCTAACCGAGCGTTCAGTTCAGAACGTTCGTTGTCCATGTCAGAGAGTTCCCACGCTACTTGGGGCTACTATGAGGTGTCATTGAAAATTTGTCAATGTTGACTAAAGAAGTTCATATTTAGATTTGTAATATTATAGCTTTTTTTGAGATATTATCGTCAAGAAACTTCCTGCCGAGCCGAATTGGTAGCATTTTAACAAAAAGAGATAAAATACTACAGCTAATGTTTGCAGGGATACACGCCATAGTTGGCACTGGCAAAGGGACCCAGACAGCCTCACTAAGAAAAAACACCCTCATTGCTTTTCGAACATTTCGTAAGTTCAAATCGAACATTGAACATTGGCATTGCAGAGTAAAAGGCAATCATTTAATTTATATGGAAATATGTATTGAATTTTTTGAATTAAAAGTTAATCATACTCGCCATGTGCTGTCAAAAGCATTAGCAAAAAGTTCTCAAAGAGAAAGGAAAAGTTGTGTGTTTTCGGAATATTTTTGGTTTGCATTTTAAGTTGAACTTTTAAAGTTCTCTCTTTGGAAATTGTTGGCATAATCTTGATTCGTTGATTTTAGATAGCATAATCGAATTTTTATTTAAATGTCTAACTAAAGCATTAAATTATCGTTGTAGGCATGAAGTTTTTTTCTCTTTCAAGATGAGATTATACGCAGACATTTTTGTTAGACTTTTAAAGATAACTGAGACATTGTCTGCTCTATCTGTTGGTGATAAGATACAATGGCTGTTATTTTCGAAGAAATTGCTTTCGAATCGAAGTATTAGGAGAAATTTTCTGATATGAAATTAATTCAAAATGTTTGTGTGTTTTGTTGGAAGATGATAGGATGACATTTGAGTCAGAAGTGTTTTTTATAGATATCTTGATTGCAACCAAAATACGCGGTAAGAAATATTTCAAATAGTGGACAAGTGGAGTGAAGATAGACTAAAAGATTTTTTTTCCTATGATTATTATTGGCTTTATTATTGTCTGCCCCAGTTTTAATTTTTTATAAGATGTTATATCTTATATGCTCTATTGGAGGGCAAATTAGTATATACGGATCATACAAAACTGAATTGTCCATATTTAAGTTATAACCTAAACAAATGCCGGAATTTTCTTTCCAAAGCTTATCCATAGTGTGCTCTTTCGGCTTCAACCTAAAAACTTATTTGACATATGTTGCCAGAAAGATGGGAAAAAGTTTGTGGCTAGGGACAATACTTCGATTGTTCAGTGTCTTACACATTTTAGAAAACTTGCTGAACATATCGCGAGAACCAATGCAACAAATATTGTAAAATGGGCTAAATCCATTGAAGTTGTGAACTTCAGTTCATCGATGTACCAAAAGAAGTTAGATTGGAAAGAGCCAACAAGTGACTTCGCTTGCACGAAAGTGTCCTCCCAGTAAAAAAAAATGGAAGTTCTTCTTAAGGCACAGTTTTAAAAGGACTTCCAAAAATGTTCTCCCAAAGGTGTTCTTTATTTTAACTGCACATGAAATTCATTTGAGTTAATTTCTTATAACTCGCTTTTTTCATATTTTTAATGGGAAATTTAAAATTTTATTGTTTCAAATGGGTTAAAAACAGATTAAAAATTAATAAAATAGTGCAAATTATTTAAATTTTGCCGAAAAAAATGCTAAATCCTTTCTAGAAAAATTGCGAATTTTTGAAAATATTTGATGTCAAACGTTCCAGACAAGCGTTACAATGTATAAAAAATCATAACAAATTTAAAAAAATTATTTATTCGTCAAAATATCACAAAATTTCTTTATTCACATCCAAATCACTGGATGCATCACTGCATCACACCTTAGGAAGTGATATGAATTCAGTGCTGTTGAAATGGTGGACATCCGTCCTATGACAAGCAAATGAATGAATAAACAAAATGGCCAAAGAGGTCATCTAAGCGGTGCCGGTGCACCCAGAGAAGGAATATGATCACCTCAAACATATTTCAAGAGCAAAATATTATTTTTGGATGATGACCATGTAAAATCCATCCAAAAATAACTTTTTCTCCTTGAAACATATTTGAGGTAATCATATTCCTTATCCGGGTGTGGTAATGGTATGAAGACTGTATTGAAGTCCTGGACAACAATTTCTACCACAGACCATTCCAACAGGATTCAGCACCATCACACTCAGCACGCGTCAACCAAGAATGAGTTAAAAACAAGATTTCTCGCTTCATTACTACAGCCCAATGGCCAACCACATCTCCGTATCTCAAGCCATTGGACATTTGCCTATGGCGCAATTTGAAGTAATATTGGCACAAAAAAATACCAAAGTGAAGATCATTTCAAAATGGCGCCGGCAATGACAATTTTCTACTTGGGTTGTGGTAATACTTACCGATACTTCTTAACTTCTTAACATCGTCTTCTAAATTGTAAGTTAGTCCATACGTGGTAGACGAAAAAACTGCAGATGACAAATTATTACGAACCTGTATGAACCATATACTTACACCACGTACCAAATTTCAACCTGATCTGATGAATTTTACTCCTCCAAGAGGCTCCGGAGGTCAAATCTGGGGATCGGTTTATATTGGGGCTATGTATAATTATGGAGCGATATGGGCCAATTTTTGCATGAATGTTAGAGACCATATAGTTACACCACGTACCAAATTTCAATCGGATCGAATGAAGTTTGCTTCTCCAAGAGGCTCTGCAAGCCAAATCTGAGGTCGATTTATATGGGGGCTATGCGTAAAGGTGGTCCGATATGGCCCATTTGCAATACCGTCCGACCTACATCAATAACAACTACAATAACAATAACAACAACCAAGTTTCAAGTCGATAGCTTGTTTTGTTCGGAAGTAAGCATGTTTCAAACGACGGACATGCTTAGATCGACTTAGAATTTCACCACGACCCAGAATATATATACTCTATGGGGTCTTAGAGCAATATTTCGATGTGTTACAAACGGGAAGATGAAATTTAATATACCCCCACCCTATGGTGGAGGGTATAAAAATGCAAAAAATATAGTAACAAAATATAGTTTCAAATGAAATTTACTCTTCGAGGAGGCAAGCGTCAAAGTTAAAGGGAGATACGGTCAAAATTTGGTTAAGGGAAAACGCGTGTAAATCGGTGAAATCGTTTATTTAAAAAATCAAATTAAATTTCTTTTTCAATTTCAATTAGTATAAAATTCAGGAAAAATATTCAGTTAAGCTTTCGCATTTCCAAATCCGAATTGCCGGGCCTCATGCTTGACACCTGCCATCAGATTTTGTACAGCCACCTTGTCCACCTTCTTCGCCGCAGAAAGCCAGTTTGCCTTGAACTGCTGCTCGTCCTTAGCAGTTTTTTTGGTCTTCTTTAGGTTCCGCTTGACAATAGCCCAGTATTTCTCAATTGGGCGGAGCTCTGGCATGTTGGGAGGGTCCTTGTCCTTGGGAACCACCTGCACGTTGTTGGCGGCGTACCACTCCATGGTCTTTCTACCGTAATGGCAAGATGCCAAATCCGGCCAAAACAGTACGGAACAACCGTGTTTCTTCAGGAAAGGCAGCAGACGTTTATTCAAACACTCTTTCACGTAAATTTCTTGGTTGGCAGTCCCGGAAGCTATGAAAATGCTGCTTTTCAAGCCACAGGTACAGATGGCTTGCCAAACCAGATATTTCTTTGCGAACTTTGACAGTTTTATGTGCTTGAAAATATCTGCTACCTTTCCCCTTCCTTTTGCCGTATAAAACTCCTGTCCCGGAAGCTGCATGTAGTCGGCTTTGACGTAGGTTTCGTCGTCCATTACCACGCAGTCAAACTTCGTCAGCATCGTCGTGTACAGCCTCCGGGATCGCGCTTTGGCCGTCGTATTTTGTTTATCATCGCGATTTGGAGTCATTACCTTCTTGTAAGTCGATAGTCCGGCTCGTTTTTTGGCTCAATGCACGGTTGTAGACGATACACCCAGCTTATTTGCGGCATCTCGGAAAGAGAGGTTAGGGTTTCGCTTGAAACTACCGGCAACTCTCTTTGTCGTCTAAGCGGCTTCCGGTTTTCGATTTCCCCCCGATCCAGACTTCCTGGCTATCGACAAACGTTCCCTAAACACTTTAATTACATTTGTAACGGTTGATTTGGCAACTTTTAGCGATTTTGCCAGCTTTGCGTGCGAGTAGCTCGGATTTTCGCGATGCGCGAGCAAAATTTTGATACGCTGCTCTTCTTGCTTGGACGGCATTTTGACAACTGAAGAGTGAATCCCAAAATCAAAATAGGAGCACCATTCTACACACACACACACCTTCAAAATGAGGGGTGTTGAGGTTTTTTAAATGCAAAATTGAAAGAAATACGTCAGGTTTATATTGACCAAATTTTGACCGTATCACCTTTTAATGGTGTAGGGCTTCCTACATTTTATTGTCAGTTTAATCGACCCATTGTAACGGCTATTCGGACTACTGTGACTAAATTTGGCACCAAATTATCATTGGACTCTTACGTAAAGTTCGAAGTGACGAAAATATCGCAGCTGTATCGGCCTGTGTTTGCGATGATCATAAATGATTGATTCGTCGAGCTTCGCATCAATTGGAGTTCTGTAACTCATCAACGTGGACAATTTTGAGGAAAGATTTAGGTATAAAGCCTTTCAAAATGTAGTTGACCGTCTAGATTGTGTTATTTAAAGCCCTTTGACTAATTTGTGTGGGCCTATGTAAAGGCTCATCTCTACACAGACAAGCCCGCTTCAATCGTCGCATTGGAAGACAAAGTTAAAGTGTTTATTAGTAAGAGACCAGCTGAAGTGTTGGAAAGAGTATGCCAAAAATGGAATAACTAGATGGACAATTTGAGCAGCATAAAACTAAATTATAGATCGTAGTATCGATTCAAATAATGATTAAAAATATCCTATAGCTCTAAATCTTAATCTTATCACAATGGACTGAATAGTCTAAGTGAGCCTGAAATTAAATCGGGCTGTCACCTTAACCTATAGCTCTTAAAAAATCACACTTTAATGATGGTCAATGGTATTCTAAACCATTTAAATGAAATCGAAATTTTTCTAAAAGATAACTTTATAGACATACTCTTAGTCTCGGAAACACATTTTACGAACAAATCGTATTGCAACATAAGAGGTTATGATGTAGTGTATTCTAACCATCCTGACAACTCTGCGCATGGAGGTGCTGCAGTTATTATCAAATCGACAATAAAATACGAAGTTGCAGATCCTATATCACAGCCTTATCTACAGGCAGCTGGTGTCAAAATATTTTCCGACAATACAAACACATCTATTTATTCAGTTTACTTTCCACCTAAATTCAATCTGAAATGTGAGCAGTATGAGAGGTTTTTCACTAAACTCGGAAAAAAGTTTATTGTAGGAGGAGACTTTAATGCTAAGCATCAGTGGTGGGGCTCACGGCTTGCCAATCCTAAAGGAAAGGAGTTGTTAAAATGTATTATAAAACACAAATACAATACTCTTTCTACCGGAACTCCTACCTTCTGGCCTACCGATCCCAATAAAATACCCGATCTCCTAGATTTCTTTATATACGGGGGTATTCCTCAAACTTCATTGACAATAAAATCCTCTGAAGATCTTAGTTCAGATCATAGTCCGATATTCGTTAATTATGCTACACAATTTTGTCGTAAGTTGCCTGGTCGTAAGTTGATAACATCAAAAACAGATCTAACTCAGTTTCAAAATTGGATAGAAGATAATTTAAATTTGAATATTAGTATCAAGAGATGTTCGGAGTTGAAGCGGTAGAAAAGTTTACCACATTAATTCATGAAGCGGCTTTCATATCAACACCACAATCACAACCTAGGTTAGGTTAGGTTAGGTATAGTGGCTGCCCGATATTTCAGGCTCACTTAGACTATTCAGTCCATTGTGATACCACAGTGGTGTACTTCTCTCTTATCACTGAGTGCCCGATTCTCTGTTAAGCTCAATGACAAGGGACCTCCTTTTTATAGCCGAATCCGAACGGCGTTCCACATGGCAGTGAAACCACTAAGAGAAGCTTTGAAACCCTCAGAAATGTCACCAGCATTACTGAGGTGGGATATCCACCGCTGAAAAGCTTTTTGGTGTTTGGTCGAGAGTGGGTTTGAACCCACGACCCTGTGTATGCAAGGCGGGCATGCTAACCATTGCACCACGGTGGCTCCCCACAATCACAACCTAAAAACCGCTCATCATTTAATATTTCGAATGAAATAAGGCAACTAATACGAAAAAAGCGCCGACTAAGAAAAATCTGGTTTAGAACACGTAGACCTCAAGATAAGTCGGCACTGAATAGTGCTACCAAACATCTAAAGAAATGTATAAAGGATTATAAAAACGGTACTTTGAATGATTTTTTAAGAAACTTAAATCCTGGTGACAGGAATGAATGTAACTTATGGAGAGCCACCAAATATTTGAAAAGGCCCAAAAAACGCAATCCACCTATAAGAAATTCTCTTGGATCGTGGTGCAGATCTGATGAGCAAAAAGCCGATGCATTCAAAACTTTTTTAGAAGATACATTTACTCCATTTAATCTTTGCCACCCAACAGATTCAAAAGAAACCATAGATTTTTTAGATGTAGCATGCCAAATACATCGACCTATAAAACCCATTAAATTTTGTGAAGTAAAGAATGAAGTGAAAAAGCTCAATTCAAAAAAGTCTCCAGGAGCTGATCTAATAGGTGGCAAGGAGATAAAGATGCTACCCAAAAAAGGGCTAATTTACATAACTCTCCTATTTAACTCCATATTAAGACTATCTTACTTCCCTAGTCATTGGAAGCTTGCAAAAATTATCATGGTGTTAAAACCCGGCAAAAAAAAAATGAAGTCTCCTCTTACAGGCCCATAAGTCTCCTACCAACATTTTCGAAATTGTTTGAAAAACTTTTTCAGAAACGGTTGCTACCAGTATTGGAAAAATTAAATATTATTCCAGAACACCTGTTTGGATTTCGAACTTCCCATGGGACCCCTGAACAATGTCACAGAGTTGTGAAAGAAATACGTTCCAGTCTAGAAAATAAAGAGTACTGAGTTGCCGCCTTCTTAGATGTGAAACAAGCTTTTGACTGTGTTTGGCACGAAGGATTACTTTACAAAATCAAGATTATGCTTCCATCTCCTTACTATCTTTTAATAAAATCTTATCTTGATAATAGGCATTTTTATGTTGATGTTAATAATGTCAAGTCTGGTATTGGGATTGTTAAGTGTGGAGTACCACAAGGCAGTGTACTGGGCCCAGTTCTTTACACTATATACACATCAGATATGCCTGTAAATAATGATGTAACTGTTGCCACCTACGCCGATGATACTGCAATATTGGGATCCAATACTTCTCCATTTAAAGCATCCAAACTTGTTCAAAAGCAGCTCAATTCAACTGGCAAATGGCTAAAAAGGTGGAATATCAAAGTTAATCCTGAAAAATCAACTCACGTTACTTATACCCTGAGAGCAGATGAATTGTATACTTTAAAAATTCATGGAGAGTTAATACCTAAACACACTAGTGTGAAATCCTTGGGCTTCATATAGATAGAAGTCTGACATGGAAAAAACATATAGATTATTATCTAAACAGACTTAGCTATCATCCAAATATTTTAGCTATAACTTTATTAGATGACACTTACGAAAAAAGACGCCTCAAACGCACGTTATAGAAATGTTAATTGCAATGGTGATTAACTAAATTTTTGTGTTACCTAGTTATTAATAAATTTGCTTATTATTGTATTTTAAATAGATTGCAAATAAAGAGAAGAAAAAAAAAATGATGGTGTCTGAGACCAATATTTCGATGCGTTACAATCGCATCTAACCCCACCGTGGTGCAATGGTTAGCATGCCCGCCTTGCATACACAAAGTCGTGGGTTCGATCCCTGCTTCGACCGAACACCAAAAGTTCTTCAGTGGTGGATTATCCTGCCTCAGTAATGCTGGTGACATTTTCTGAGGCTACAAAGCTTCTCTAAATGGTTTCACTACAATGTGGAACGCCGTTCGGACTCGGCTATAAAAAGGAGGTCCCTTGTCCCTTGGGAAAAAAATATATGTAAACCAGGCAAAACCAGAATCATTAAGAATTGTCAGGACTGAAATACAATTATTGAGGCCAACATATTTATGATTAAAAAAGATAGACGTACCTAGCGAAATTGTCGTAGAATAATACTCTGGCCTCGATTACATGCAGTTTTTAAGGACGGATATCAATACACGCAATCAGAATGCGCACATTTGTATATCTTCCATCTATCTGTGGACGGTTTCATTTTTTAGAGAATTATCTTGAGAACCCAGTCGTTTCAAAAAACTTTGTCCAATTATACTTGAGGTTTTCGGTTAATCCTTACACATATTGATTGTATAAAATTAATTATTCTCTCCCTCATTCGGTAAGGATATAAATAACATCCCTATAAGTGTTTTTTTGTCAACATTATATATTGAACTGAGTTCATTTTCTCTAGTTGCCATGGTTATTTTCATTTTAAAATTTTGTTAAATTTATTTTTCCAAAGCAATGCCACATGCACAAAGGTTATCCCGTTTATTTGAAAACAAAAACAAAAAAAGTTTCCTCTCCTGGCCAAACAAGTTCAATTATCTCATTCCCAGTCACAATGGATCTGAGACTGATATGGTGTGGTCTCTATCTAATAAGAGCACTTATCATATTCATTGAACTGAAGCTATATGAGCTCCCTACCCCCACTGTACCTCCTCTGTGTTAACAATGAATGCATCAAGAAGGCTGGTAGTTCAATTTCCATATGCTTGTGTTGATTTTTATCGCATTCTGTATTAGAGTGTATTTGTTTGGGGTGTGTATATATGTGCTTCTATTATTTGGTTGAGTTTTGTGTGTGTGTATGTGTTAGAATGTGTTTTCCCGGTAAATAATTGAATAAAACCAATTCTAATGCTTACATACGATACCAATGAATTTGTATTTGGGATCACACATACACACATACACACATACTATATACGCGTACACATACATACAATTGATTGGGGAAAAGTCTGTATGACATTGTGATAAATCTAAAATGGACGTGTCTGATAGATTTTCGTTAACAACCAGTTTCAATGGGTCTATGTCTAGGTCTAGGATCTTTGTGCTATAGTATAGCAACGCAAGCAGCAGCATATGAATGTAAGGATACATCCCATTGGGTGTATTAAGCTTTATCCTGACATAAACACACGTTCGTTAGTCGAATATGCATGGATAAAAGCAAAGTTCTATTAAATAAGTGGCAACTAGATTTGCAATTTTTGTTCGTTGTTTTTATACCTCCATCACTATAGGATGGTAATGGGGGTATTATAAGTTTGCCATTGCATTTGTAACACAACGAAATATCGATTTCAGAATATATAAAGTAGATATATTCTTGATCAGTGATAAATTTTAAGACGATCTAATAATGTCTGTCTTTCTTTTGTAATCACGCTACAGCCTTCAATGGTCGGAATCGTCGTATGGAATTGGTATGTACTATAAAGTTGTTCATAATTTTATAGGCTACATTCCTTCCCTCGACTGGTTGGTAAAATTTTCAACATTTCAAGAGCTGTAGTCGAAAAACGTAAAAAAGTGGTATTTTTGCGATTTTGAGCATGAAGATGAAAATTTTCCAACCATATTCCATATTCGGCATTTTCGATGGCCGAGTGAACTTTGCTGAATACCTCACAAATGAATTCACAGCATTTGTCGAGCTATGGCGACAATCCTTAGAGGCTCATAAAAGAACAGCAACTAATCTAGTAAAATCCAGAAATTACTTTTCTCCTCTCATCGAGTAATTTCGGCTTGAATAAGTAATTTTTTGTTTGGAGTCAAAAAGTTGAATTTTGCGTCATAGTGTAATGGATACATCGTTCTGAAATTTTGTACAGATTCGTTTTTCTTCTATATGCAGGTTCCCGATTCGACTTTTTAAGCCATGTGTAGCGTAAATCCCCCCATATAAAGCAATTTCCCGATATACTCAAAAGTCTTGGAACTTAAAATCCCGATAAGATTACCCAATTTTTCATGCTGAACTATTAGCAGTAAAAAGAGTTTACAAATTGGCTGAGAAGTAAAGTTCCTACACAAGTTCGTTTAGGTTGAAGAAGATGACAATACTTGAGTCGAGATGGTGTCCACTTAGACCACTATATGCCCATTGAGATTCCTCGAGGTGGTCTCCTATAAAGTCGTTCCATTTATCCGTCATCCTTAAGGTTCCTTAAAACATCCAATCAGTGGCCATGATTAACGGCAGTATGTTCCTTAAGTACACTTCCGTAGATCGGCGAGAGCCTGAGAAAAAAATGAGCCCAGTATCTTTTTTCATCTAAAGGATAATGCTGGACATAATTAATGCGTGACACCATTTGTAAAATGTCATCATCTTCAAGGCCTAATCTTACCCTATGTTTCCCAAGTGTATTTTGACCAGTTATAATGTCAATTAAATGGCTCAATGCATATCTGCTCATCAATCCACCACCATTCCATCAGATTTTCGCAATTCCTAAGCTGTTTTTCGTCCCATATCAACTTGGTTTGCTTGCAACCTTCCGAAAAGTCCAACGTCCTCACCAAAGCTCATAATATTTGATATAAATCTTCTAGAAATATGAAGACATCAGAAAAAACGTCTGCAAGGACAATACTGGTTCTACGAGCGCCAGTACATCTTCTTCTTCATTCTGCGTTACATTGTGCTGTTCAGTGATAACCAACATTTTGTAAAAAAATTATTTCTGTAGAAAATTTTGTCAAAATTTTATTTCTAAAGAAAATTTTCTGAAAATTGTATTTTATTAGAAAATTTTGTCAAAATTTTATTTCTATAGAAAATTTTCTAAAAATTTGATTTCATTAGAAAATTTTGTCAAAATTTTATTTCTACAGAAAATTTTGCCAAAAACTTATTTCTATAGAAAATTTTGTCAAAACTTTATTTTTCCAAAAAATTTGTCAAATTTTATTTCTATAGAAAATGTCAAAATTTTATTTATATAGAAAATGTTGTCAAAATTTCATTTCTATAGAAAATGTTGTCAAAATTTCATTTCTATAGAAAATGTTGTCAAAATTTTAGTTCTGTAGAAGATTTTGTCAAAATTTTATTTCTATAAAAAATTTTATTTCTGTAGAAAATATTGTCAAAATTTTATGTCTATAGAACATTTTGTCAAAAACTTTATTTCTATAGAAAATTTTGTCAACATTTTATTTCTATAGAAAATTTTGTTCAAATTTTATTTCTATAGAAAATTTTGTCAAAATTTTATTTCCATAGAAAATTTTGTCAACATTTTATTTCCATAGAAAATTTTATTTCTGTAGAAAATTTTGTCAACATTTTATTTCTATAGAAAATTGTGTCAAAAATTTTATTTGTGTAGAAAATTTTATTTCTATAGAAAATGTTGTCCAAATTTTATTTCTATAGAAAATTTTGTCCAAATTTTATTTCTATAGAAAATTTTGTCAAAATTTTATTTCTAAAAGAAATTTTGTCAAAATAGAAAATTTTGTCAAAAATTTCATTTCTATCGAAAATTTTGCAAAATTTTATTTTTATAGACAATTTTGTCAAAATTTCATTTCTATAGAAAATGTTGTCAAAATTTTAGTTCTGTAGAAAATTTTGTCAAAATTTTAGTTCTATAGAAAATTTTGTCAAAATTTAGTACTATAGAAAATTTTGTCAAAATTTTATTTCTGTAGAAAATTTTGTCAAAATTTTATTTATATAGAAAATGTTGTCAAAATTTCATTTCTATAGAAAATGTTGTCAAAATTTTAGTTCTGTAGAAAATTTGGTCAAAATTTTAGTTCTATAGAAAATTTTGTCAAAATTTTATTTGTATAGAAAATTTTGCCAAAAATTTTATTTCCATAAAAAATTTTATTTCTGTAGACAATTTTGTCAAAAATTTTATTTCTATAGAAAATTTTGTCAAAATTTTATTTCTATAGAAAATTTTGTCCAAATTTTATTTCTATAGAAAATTTTGTCAAAATTTTATTTCCATAGAAAATTTTATTTCTGTAGAAAATTTTGTCAAAATTTTTTTCTATAGAAAATTTTGTCAAAAATTTTATTTGTGTAGAAAATTTTATTTCTATAGAAAATGTTGTCCAAATTTTATTTCTATAGAAAATTTTGTCCAAATTTTATTTCTATAGAAAATTTTGTCAAAATTTTATTTTTATAGAAAATTTTATTTCTTTAGAAAGTTTTTTCAAAATTTTATTTCTATAGAAAATTTTGTCAAAATTTTATTTACATAGAAAATTATATTTCTGTAGAAAAATTTTGTCAAAATTTTATTCCTATAGAAAATTTTGTCAAAAATTTTATTTGTGTAAAAAATTTTATTTCTATAGAAAATGTTGTCCAAATTTTATTTCTAAAGAAAATTTTGCCAAATTTTGTCAAAATTTTATTTCTAAAGGAAATTTTGTTTTTTCTATAGAAAATTGTGTCAATTTCTTTTTCTATAGACAATTTGTGAAGTACCTCTTCGTTGGAGAGAAAGTATTTTGCAGATCTGCCACCGTGGCAACCGTGGTTAATTGTGCTTCTTAACTAAATGAGCGTCATCAAATTTGACGCAAAGTGATCTAATTCGCGAAAATTTCATCGGTTCAAAATTAGATACAGTGCCCTCGCGGTAAAGTGAAAAATTAAAACCAAGAGAGTTCACGATAGCGAAAATGTTCACGTTGGCAAACTTCAGCGAATTTTAGAAAAAAACATAGCCATATTCGGGAGGTTTACACGTTCTAGCGTGATAGTCTTTTATTTTTGTTATTAGTAATATTAAAAAAAAAATAAAAAAAGAGATCGAAAAAATATCAGTGGGTATGGAATTATAAAGCAATTTAATAAATAAAATTAAAAATCACGGAAAAAACCCAAAATTCCGTATGTGTATTTGAAATTGTACTTGGCATTGTGAATCTGCCTTTAACGTCAAATTTCATGTTTTTCAGTGTTACTGAGTAGTTAGTGTATGAAAAATCGTGCTCACGTTATGTGGTGTTCACGTTACCGCGAGTACACTGTATGCCCCCATCTCTATTTGCCCATATTTGGTCATAATAGCTATATTTATTCATCAGTGTCCATCAGTATCTTGCCCGATTTTCACAAATTTGGCTAGATTACCCATTCAAATTGAGCGATTTTCTCTTTTTTAATAACGGACTCAATATTAGTGGCAAACTAACTTTGTAGGTGCAAACTCTTGTATAGCTCCTAATATCAGGGATTTCTGTTCAGATTGATTTGAATATGGAAATACGGTTTATTTCCCAAACCTCTTTCAATGATACTCCACAACTGCTTATATTTACTAATTCAGTAGGGGTGGGTTAGGGTATGGTATAGTCGGCCCCGCCTGATTTTCTACTTTACTCACTGGGCTTTTTTTCATGTTTTTACTTTGACCAGAATTTCTCAGCATATATGTGAAAGAATACTTTTGCACGGCAATGTCATGGTATTTGCCCTCAAAAGCAATCAAATACATTTTGTAAATTTACAGTCAAACTATTGCTCTATACGCTGCAGATATCCATTCACTTTGGATACTTACATCGATTACATACGGATGTTCAACAAATCCAATTTAATATATTTTTGTCCTGTTTTCAGGAAGAGTTTGCAATTTTTCAATGTTGGGCTTAAAATAAAATGGTCAACAAATGCGTACTAGGACAAATGAAATGAACAGGTTGTTTCTTAGGAAAAAGCTCAATGTGTGCACTCTTGAGTGCAAATTCCTGATGCAAACATTTTGAATTGTGACTCCAGAGCAGATAGTAGATCTCGTGATGATGGGTGAGCGGATAAGAATGGAAGCGGTAGAAGATATTTATAGAGAACTGTTCCCGTTTTACCGCTATAGTGCCACAATCGGTGATATTTTTATGCCACCAGTTGATATGCCACATTTTGTGCTACTCTTTCAAACAAAATTTGACAAAATTTTCTATAGAAATAAATTTTGACATAATTTTTTTTAGAAATAAGCTTTTGACCAAATTTTCTATAGAAATAAAATTTTACAAATAAAATTTTGACAATTTTTTTTGTGGAAATAAAAATTTCACAACATTTTCTATAAAAATAAAATTTTTACAAAATTTTCTATAGGAACAAAATTTTGACAAAATTTTCTACAGAAATAATAAATGCGTCCATCCAACCATCTTGCAGTCTATAGGGCTTTGCCCAAATAAATTTGACAAACATTCTTTTCCTCTGTTGGTTCAGCTACACTTGTAGTTTTTTCTATAGAAATAAATTTTGACATAATTTTTTTAGAAATAAACTTTTGACCAAATTTTCTATAGAAATAAAATTTTACAAATAAAATTTTGACAATTTTTTTTGTGGAAATAAAAATTTCACAAAATTTTCTATAAAAATAAAATTTTTACAAAATTTTCTATAGGAACAAAATTTTGACAAAATTTTCTACAGAAATAATAAATGCGTCCATCCAACCATCTTGCAGTCTATAGGGCTTTGCCCAAATAAATTTGACAAACATTCTTTTCCTCTGTTGGTTCAGCTACACTTGTAGTTTAGTCAATGTATGGTTTTAAGATGCAATAAAAAACAACAACAATGCTTAAAGAACAAAACCAACAATAACAAAACAAAAAAAAAAATGAAATAAAATTTAGACAAAATTTTCTAAAAAATAAAATTTTTCAAAATTTTCTATAGACTGACATTGCTAAATCGACTTAGGAACACGGTTGCCCGGTTGCCACAGTTGGTAGAATTCTACCCAAACGGGTAGATTTTTTACTGTTTGGTAGATTGGTAGAATTCGTGATGTTTTGGTAGATTGTGGAAAAAGTTTGACAAAATTTTCTACAGAAATAAAATTTTGACAAAATTTTGGCAAATTTTGACAAATTTCTTGGGCAAAATTTTCTATCAAAAAAAAAAAATTGACAAAAAGTTTCTATAGAAATAAAATTTTCCATAGAAATAAAATTTTGACAAAATTTTCCATAAAAATAAAATTTTAACAAAATTTTCTATAGAAATAAAATGTTGACACAATTTTCTATAGAAATAAAATTTTGCAAAATTTTCTATAGAAATAAAATTTTGCAAAATTTTCTATAGAAATAAAATTTTGACAAAATTTTCTATAAAAATAACATTTTGACAAAATTTTCTATAGACTGACATTGCTAAATCGACTCAGGAACACTGTTGCCACAGTTGGTAGAATTCTACCCAAACGGGTATATTTTTTACTGTTTGGTAGATTTGTAGAATTCGTGATGTTTTGGTAGATTGTGGAAAAAAAATTGACAAAATTTTCTTTAGAAATAAAATTTTGAAAAAATTTTCCATAGAAATAAAATTTTGACAAAATTTTCTATAAAAATAAAATTTAAACAAATTTTTTTTTTAGAAATGAAATTTTGACATAATGTTCTATAGAAATACAATTTTGAAAAAAATTTCCATAGAAATAAAATTTAGACAAAATTTTCCATAGAAATAAACTTTTGACAAACTTTTCTATACAAATAAAATTTTGACAAAATTTTCTATAGAAATGAAATTTTGACAAAATTTTCTACAGAAATAAAATTTTGACAAATTTTTCGATGGAAATAAAAATTTTACAAAATGTTCTATAAATTTTCTATAGAAATAAAATTTTCACAAAATTTTCTATAGAAATAAAAGTTTGACCAAATTTTCTATAGAAATAAAATTTTCACAAAATTTTCTATAGAAATAAAAGTTTGACCAAATTTTCTATAGAAAAAAATTTTTAAAAAATTTTCTATAAAAATAAAATTTTGCAAAATTTTCTATAGACTGACATTGCTAAATCGACTCAGGAACATGGTTGCCACAGTTGGTAGAATTCAACCCAAAAGGGTAGATTTTTTACAGTTTGGTAGATTAGTAGAATTCGTGATGTTTTGGTAGATTGTGGAAAATATTCTTTCGTTTATATAGAAATAAAAGTTTGACAAAATTTTCTATAGAAATAAAATTTTGACAAAATATTCTATAGAAATAAAATTTTGACAAAATTTTCTGTAGAAATAAAATTTTGACAACATTTTTTATAGAAATACAATTTTGACAAAATTTTCTATAGAAATTAGATTTTGACAAAATTTTCTATAGAAATTAGATTTTGACAAAATTTTCTATAGAAATAAAACTTTGACAAAATTTTCTATAAAAATAAAATTTTGAAAAAAATTTTCTATACAAATAAAATTTTGACAAGATTTTCTATAGAAATTATGTTTTGACAATATTTTCTATAGAAATAATGTTTTGACAAAATTTTCTATAGAAAAACACTGCTCAATCGACTCAACCGTGTTGCTATAGTTCGTAGAATTCTACTAAAAATGGTAGATGTTTTACTCTTTGGTAGATTGGTAGAATTCTTGTTATTTTGGTAGATTTGAGAGAATATTCTCTCCTTTATATAGAAATAAAATTTTGACATAATTTTCTATAGAAATACAATTTTGACAAAATTTTCTACAGAAATAAAATGTTGACATAATTTCCTATAGAAATAACATTTTGACAAAATTTTCTATAGAAATAAAATTTTGAAATATTTTGACAATTTTGTTTTAATACTGAAGTAATTTTTAATACTGAACCATCATTTAAATCGCTGTGGAATATAAACCTAAGTCTATAAAATCCAATAAATGTTTTTTAAAGATTTTTTCTCCATATATTAAACTTTTAGTTTATTATGTTAAAAAGACCATTGTAGAAATGTGTTGAGAGTCAAATTAATACCGTGAGTTTGAATTTTTTAATTAAACCGAACTGAATACAATGAATACAGTTTTTCCTTCAGTTGTTATACCCCATGTTTTTTATGTTTATAGTGTACTACAATTTTTTTTCGTTGACTTGCGTGCATTATAAATATGAATAATAACTACCAATAAAGGAACCGAAGCCAGTGGGATGCTCATGGTTTTTCTGGTTAAGTTTTTATTCAACAGACAGTATTTTTTTGTAGTCGCATTTCCATTTGTTAGGGAATCTGTTCGTTGTGGTTTTGGGGTGAGTAGGAAAATCAGACGAAAACATTTTTTTTGCCAGCTTCTGGGTTTTATTCCAAAGTTGGAATATTTTTTCAGTTAAACTTTTATTTGTTGGGAAAATTATCAATTCCTAACGAAAACGAATTTCAATTGAACCAACTGAGATTTGTGGAAGTCAATGGCTAAAACACATGAAATCTACCACATTTGGTCATAGAAAAAGATCAATATATGGTCGATTTACGCCAGCATAATAATAATGCTTTTAAAATTTCATTGAAAGATATGGACTGAAGGTGTACGCGGAAAACAATGTTTTGAATTGTGATTTACTGAGGAAGTCCATTGCCTGAGTAAGCTTGAATAATTTGTTAGAGAGTTATTAATTCGTGTAGAAATTCAATAGCAGATTATAAAAAAACAAAAAAAAACAGAAAAATCCAATGAATTCAAATTTGTTTCCCCGTGCCAAGTACGCAAAACTCTAATTTAAAAGAGGACTGTACCTTTGTGCAATTATCTGCATCTTTGCTTCAGAATCCGTAACAAAAATCGTTGGAACAGCATATTCCATCGGCCAGGCCGAATCTTATGTACCCTCCACCATGGATTACGTAGAAACTTCTACGTAAGATCCACAATTGAATTACTTGGGTTGTAGTAATACTTACCTATGGCAAGGTATCTTAAAACTTCTTAACATCGTCTTCCAAATTGTAAGTTAGCCCATACGTGGTATATATTGGACAATAAGGTATATATAAGTCTACAAATAATTACGAACCAATATTAACCTATGTGCGGTAATTAGAGAGCCACAATTGAAATATGGGGGTCGATTTATATGGGGGCTATTTACAATTATGAACCGATATGGACCAATTTTTGTGTAATTGGGGATCGGTTTATCTGAGGGCTATATATAATTATAGACCGATATGGACCTAGTTAGGCATTGGTGACATATAGTAGCACAAGGTACCAAATTTCAACTGAATCGTATGCAATTTGCTCCTCCAAAACCAAATCTGGGGTTATATGATTATGGACCGATATTGATCAATTTTGGCATGTTTATTAAAGACCATATACTAACCGCACGTACCAAATTTCAACCGAATTGGATGAATTTTGCTTCTCCAAAAGGCTCCGGAGGTCACGTCTGGGTTACGGTTTATATGGGGGCTACATATAATTATGGACCGATATGGACCAAATTTTGCATGGTTGTTAGAAAACATATACTAAGATCGCTTACCAAATGTCAACCAGATCAGATGAAATTGTCTCCTCCAAGGCAAACCAAATCAATGCGTTACAAATGGAATGACAAAGTTAATATACCCCCATCCTGTGGAGGGTATATAGAAAATTCCATGGATGTGAAAAAGTCAAACGGCTCAGATTCAAATCCCAGCGGGGATGAATTTTTTATTTTTTTTTGCATTTTTTTACTTTTTTATTTAGTTTCTAACAGGTTCGCTGATAAGTCCCCGGTCTAACAAAGAAAAACATATTTTTTTTGTCAAAATTCGTTTTTATTATTCAATATAGTTCCCTTCAAGAGCGATACAACGATTATAACGACTTTCCAATTTTATTGATACCATTTTGGTAGTACTCCTTCGGTTTTGCCTCAAAATAGGCCTCAGTTTTGGCGATCACATTTTCATTGCAGCCAAATTTTTTCTCTGCGAGCATCCTTTTGAGGTCTGAGAACAAGAAAAAGTCGCTGGGGGCCAGATCTGGTGAATACAGTGGGTGGGGAAGCAATTCGAAGCACAATTCATGAATTTTTGCCATCGTTCTCAATGACTTGTGGCACGGTGCGTTGTCTTGGTGGAACAACACTTTTTTCTTCTTCATATGGGGCCGTTTTGCCGCGATTTCGACCTTCAAACGCTCCAATAACGCCATAAAATAGTCACTGTTGATGGTTTTTCCCTTCTAAAGATAATCGATAAAAATTATTCCATGCGCATCCCAAAATACAGAGGCCATTATTTTGCCAGCGGACTTTTGAGTCTTTCCACGCTTCGGAGACGGTTCACCGGTCGCTGTTCACCGGTTGCTGTCCACTCAGCCGACTGTCGATTGGACTCAGGAGTGTAGTGATGGAGCCATGTTTCATCCTTTGTCACATATCGACGGAAAAACTCGGGTGTATTACGAGTTAACAGCTGCAAACACCGCTAAGAATCATCAACACGTTGTTGTTTTTGGTCAAATGTGAGCTCGCGCGGCACCCATTTTGAACATAGCTTCCGCATATCCAAATATTAATGAATGATATGACCAACACGTTCGTTTGATACCTTTAAGGCCTCTGCTATCTCGATCAACTTCATTTTACGGTCATTAAAAATCATTTTGTGGATTTTTTTTGATGTTTTCGTCGGTAACCACCTCTTTCGGGCGTCCACTGCGTTCACCGTCCTCCGTGCTCATTTCACCACGCTTGCATACCAATCAATTATTGTTGATTTCCCTGGGGCAGAGTCCGGAAACTCATAATCAAGCCAAGTTTTTGCTTCCACCGTATTTTTTTCCTTCAGAAAACAGTATTTTATCAAAACTCGAAATTCCTTTTTTTCCATTTTTTTCACAATAACAAAAGTTTCTTCGCCAAAGACGCCCTATCTCATAAACTAATTGACTTACAGATGTCAAATTTTGACACGAATCATTTGAAGGTTGGTACTATATAAAAATAATATGCATTTAATACTAGCGACGCCATCTATGTGTCAGACCGGGGACTTATCAGTCAACCTGTTATTCTTTTTTTGCGAAATTTCATTGTCCCAAACTTTAATTTTCACATAAAACGTCCTAATTCCGTCCTTTCTAAGATTTGTCCAACATGGCTGCATCGGAAGTGCAAAAAAATCGAAAGGGGATCACGGGATGCACTTTAAAAGAAATGATTGTGGAACAACTTTTTTTCTTGGGATACGGTGTGTATCGGCCCATGTCTTGGAATAGCCTCCATACACAGAAAAAAATGTCACGAAAATATTGCCAATTAAAATCGTAATTGAGTTTTAAAAAATATTCAATTAAAAATTTAATTGATTCAACAAATTTTTTAATTGAAACAAAAATCAATCACACAAATTAATAGTATCAATTAATTTTTTAATTGGATCAATTAATGTTTTAATTGGATGTTGGATTGGATTTTAATTGAAACAAAAATCAATCACACAAATTAATAGTATCAATTAATTTTTTAATTGGATCAATTAATGTTTTAATTGGATGTCAATTAATTGTTTAATTGATACTATCATTTCTGTGATTGAAGACATTTCAATTAAAGAATTAATTGCATCAATTAATTTCGTGATCAGAATCAGAAAAAATTTTCTTGTGTGTACGATATAGACCGATTGTTGTGAAATTCATATAGACCGATTGTTATGAAATTCGGTTGCCACAGTTGGTAGAATTCTCACACAAAATGGTAGATTTTTTACTGTTTGGTAGATTCTTAAAACTTTTGATGTGTTGGTAGATTTTGCAACTTCAAACTTAGAGGTACTTCACAACTTTTCTACAGAACTAAATTTGTGAATAAATTTTTCTATAGAAATAAAATTTTGACAAAATTTTCTTTAGAAATAAAATTTTGACAAAATTTTCTATAGAAATATAATTTTGACAAAATTTTCTATAGAAATAAAATTTTTATAAAATTTCCTATAGAAATATAATTTTGGCAAAATTTTCTATAGAAATAAAGTTTTGACAAAATTTTCTATAGAAATAAAATTGTGACAAAATTTTCTATAGAAATACAATTTCTGAAAGTTTCTGTAGAAATAAAATTATGACAAATTTTTTATTTAATTTTAACTAAAATTTCTAAAAAAAAACAAAATAAGTAAATTTTTGCAATTAAAGTCACAACTTTTAGTCACAACACGACATAGAATTAGAGGTCTAATTTTAGTAATTATCAAAATCAACTTATCGGCTTGTGGTAATGACGAAAATGGACTAATTGGACATTAATAAAAGTCGTTTGTGCGAATTCTAAACGACAGTAGAATGTGATGTAACACTTTTAATACAGAAAAAGGTCCAAAAGTTGTCACATGTCAACAGTGCCTGATTGATTCTAATGATAGGAAATGGCAAAAGTTCCATTTTTGTAATTTTTAAAAATCCGAAAAATCGTCCAAATGTTGGAAAAAGTTTGAAAGTTCACATCTGAATAATCATATTTATACATTTTAAATTTTTTTTTAAATAGAAATCGTTTTTATTCTCACTACAATCCCTATCATCTTAGGGTACAGAGTGTGAAAACATTTTTCAAAAACTTTTATTTGTATCCCTCCTCACAACAGTTGTGGAAGGAAAACAATGGTGCCATTCAAATACATCTTCCATATTTTACACACACACACACACTGACCAAATATATGATGATTGCTGACCCAAAACTGAATGCAGGGTCTCATATGGCCATTTGTGTCATTGATGTGAATTCATTTGTTAAATAGGACAAGGCATAGCATTCGTAATAGAATTTCACATAATTAATTTATGGCAGATATTAAGAGGTCCATCCACTTTTTAATCCCGGATCATTTATATTATCCATCACGATCATTTATTATGTTATACGAGAAAAAAGACAAACAACGAACGAAAAAGTAAAGAAAAACAGCTTCCAACCAATCCATTGTCATAAGGATTGCCTTTTCAAATTGAGGATAGAATTGTCCCGATTCAATCATGGCCTTGTTTTGGTTTGGTGTTTTGTTGTGTTAATGATAGCAACTGTCGAGCGAGCGTTTAACACAAATACAAATGAAAGAATAACACTTATTATATCCGGTTTACTTCTCTATCATTTCCGGCCTTTGAGTTCTTTTCATTCGTAGTTCACCCTTCACCCCTTACACATACATACAAGTATTTCGGTTGTAGCTTGTCATCTTGTTTGTCCCATTCTTGTTTGGATAATAATATTACATTGTTGTAAGCTTGTTAGAGATACAAGGAGACAAACTAACATAACAAATAAGGAAAAAAACAATAACAACAACCTCGACAAACCAACGAAATGACAATAGAATCGCAAGCATATAGAAATATGTCTCAAAAGGCAAATAAAAAATTACTTTTGATATCTGAAATAAATATAAAACACATTTTATTTTGTCATTTTCAATGGACTTTGTGAGAACGGAAGAAGTTCGTAGTGGCTTTGGAGAAATGGGGCTAAGGTTTGATAATGGGATATATAGACCAAAAAGTTTATTTTTTATTCACAGTGTTTCCATTGGAAATCGAATAAATGGAATGGATCTTCATACTCCTATGGTTTCCAAACGGGAAATGTATCTACAGTGACTCACAAAAGTATTCGTTTTTTGCTTTTTTGAAATCAAATGTATTTTTCGTAAACCCTTTAACATTTTTATTAAATAGTTTTATTGCAATGTTTCCATGTCATACATAAAAAGAAACCGTAAATAAAAAGTCATGAAATTATTTTCACTGTATTAATTCTAAACATTAAATCAAAAAACTAAAAAAAAATGTTCACAAAAGTATTCGTCGCATCAGTAATCACATGTATGAGACATTATTTTGGTCCACTCAGTATTTGGTGTGGTGGCCTTTGTTAGCGAAAATGGCTTTTAGTCGTCTTGACATCGACTCTACCATTTTTCGACACGTTTCTTGAGAGATTTTGCCCAATTCTTTCTGTAACACTTTTTTTATACCCTCCACCATAGGATGGGGGTATATTAACTTTGTCATTCCGCTTGCTCTAATTGCGAAATATTGCTCTAAGACCCCATAGAGTATATATATTCTGGGTCGTGGTGAAATTCTGATTCGATATGAGCATGTCCGTCCGTCTGTTGAAATCACGCTAACTTCCGAACGAAACAAGCTATCGACTTGAAACTTGCCACAAGTAGTTGTTATTGATGTAGGTCGGATGGTATTACAAATGGGCCATATCGGTTCACTTTTACGTATAGGCTTGCGGAGCCTCTAGAGAAGCATATTTCCGATCTGGCCGATATTTGGTACATACACGCAAAAAAATAATTCTTTCCTCCCAAACGAAATTTTAGACAAACAAAGTTCGTTTCTCATTTGCTTTTCGCTGTAAGGAAGTATATTTGGAAGAAAAGTATATACTTTTTGTGATAAACGTTTATTCTTTTCCAGGATGTAAAAACAATTTCATAAAGACAAACTAAAAAAAGAACATTGTTTTCTTGCTAATTGCATTTTCCCTCACACCTTTCTCACATCCACGAGGTTTTTTAGTTTTTAACACCTTTTCCTGTAATACCAACAATGTAGGAGAAATTATACGATTTTATAAATTTTTAAAATTTGTTTACCTTTCGCCTGGACGGAGAATCGAACCGCGGACCATGCACTTTGTAAGGCAACACACTAACCACTGAGCTATGTACCTGTTATGGTCATCAATAGATAAATATCCATATAAGTTCTATTTATATAGCATAGCTTGCGGCGCCCACGAACCGAATAAACAAAGTTTGTTTAACAGAAACAAACATTTAGTTTGGCACCGTGGAGCAGTGGTTGCTTTGACTTGCATGCCAAGGGTCGTGGGTTCGATCCCTGCTTCGACCAAAGTTTTTTTTTTTTTGTTTTTTTTTTACATATATTCCAGATATGTTCGGAAGATTCCGAAAAAATGTTCAACATTACATTGTAGTATATTACAATTTGAACTGCAAAATGTGTCTTATTAAAGACCTAAAGTGAGAAAAGAACAGTGTTTGATATACACGAAATGGACTGTGTTGTTATTTCAAAAATAACTTTTTTTATTGAAAAAATAAAAATTTTGTAACAAACGAACTTTTTGGTGATAAAAGTTTAAAATTTTCGAAGCAATTCAAAAAAACTCTAACAAAAGAAAAACGTTTTCGGTACACGTTTTCCAAACGTTTTTTTTTCTTTGCGTGTGGTGTTGGTATATGGTCTGTAACAACCATGCAAAAATTGGTCCACATTAGAGGTGTGCACGTGACACGAAATTGTCGTGATTCACGAAAATGTTCGTGACTCACGCTCATGGCAACGGTGTAAGTGTGCGTGAGCGTGATTAACAAACCCAAGTGTACATGGGAGCTTTATCTAAATCTGAACCGATTTCAACCAAATTTGGCACGCATAGCTACAATGCTAATTCTACTCCCTGTTCAAAATTTCAACTAAATCGGAGTTAAAAATTTGCCTCTGTGGCCATATGAGTGTAAATCGGGCGAAAGCTATAAATGGGAGATATATCTAAATCTGAACCGATTTCAACTAAATTTGGCACGCATAGCTACAATGCTAATTCTACTCCCTGTGCAAAATTTCAACTAAATCGGAGCAAAAAATTGCACGCAGAGATGAAACATGATTGTCACAATCATATTTGAAGAGCCAAATAATATGATAGGAGCTATTTTTGCGGCGACCATGTAACATTTTCACCTGCAACCATGTTGGCTCAGTGAACATGGTTCTAAGAAAAATATAATTGTCCTCATCTAAAATGTTATTATATTAATAAAAAGAATTTTGTTTGAATGAAAAGACAATGGTCACGATTTAAAATGTTATGGTATTCATTCAAAATGTTTTTCTTCTAGTTAAAAGAACTTGGTCACAACCTAAAATATTTTGATTTCTATGAAAAAACTTTTTTCATCGTCGAAAAAAGGACGTCACTCGAGAAAAGAAAACAAAAAATTAACTTTATTTATTTGTTTTTAGTTATTTATAAACTAATTCATTGTTTATTTGTATTTATAATGCCGTTCAAGCAAACATCATATATTTTTACACACTCTATTTTATTTCAATTTCAACAATAAGTAATTATTCCATATTTACATCGTGCCCACCAAATGTACAAACGCAGACATCATGTAACTACAAATAAAAATAAATGATACCATATAGCAAAATGCAGTACAAAAAACAGGTACATGTTTTCAATTACACTTTCCTTTTTTGTCTTCACATAAAACCACGTGCCACTTCTGAATAAAAAAAAATAACACAAAACAGTCCGTATTCTCCGTCCATTCCAAGAAACAATCAACACACGACTGACGCGCAAAATGAAAATCGTGTGTACCTGCTCAATGTTTTTATAAAATTCTTTTCGCTGCAAAAAAGTTAAAAAATTAAATGGTCACGAAAAAAATGTAAATGGTCTTTATGGCCATGTAATAGTTCTAGACATGTCTATACTTAACCTATAAAAATACTTTTTTCCCTGTAAAAAAGTAAAAAAATTGAATGGTCAGGTACATGATTTTCCCGGTCAGGTACATGATTTTCTTTCATTTAAATAAGAGAACATGTTTGCGGTATTTGAGAACCATTCAAATGCTTATTGCCACCATACATTTTTCTCCGCTCGAAAACTATTTTTACAAAGACAAAATACATGGTTTTCGCGGCTATTACATGCTTTAGATAAGCATTAAATGGATACGGCAACCATGTCCAAACATGGTTTTTCTGTGCGTGTGGCCTCTGTGGTCATATGAGTTTAAATCGGGCGAACGATTTCAATAAAATTTGGCACACTGGACTACACTACTAATTGTAATTGTAGAGCAAAATTTCAACCAAATTGGGGTAGGTTAGGTTAGGTTAGGTGGCAGCCCGATGTATCAGGCTCACTTAAACTATTCAGTCAATTGCGATACCACATTGGTGAACTTCTCTCTTATCACTGAGTTCGGGCAGCATGTTAAGCTCAATGACAAGGGACCTCCTTTTTATAGCCGAGTCCGAACGGCGTTCCACATTGCAGTGAAACCACTTAGAGAAGCTTTCAAACCATCAGAAATGTCACCAGCATTACTGAGGTGGGATAATCCACCGCTGAAAAACTTTTTGGTGTTCGGTCGAAGCAGGAATCGAACCCACGACCCTGTGTATGCAAGGCGGACAGGCTAACCATTGCACCACGGTGGCCCCAAATTGGGGTAAAACTCTGGCTTCTGGGCCTGTATTAGTCCATTTCGGGCGAAAGATATATATGGGAGCTATATCTAAATCTTAACCGATTTCAATGAAATTTGGCACACTGGACTATAGTACTAATTGTTCTTCTTGTGCAAAATTTTAAGAAAATTAGGGTAAAACTCTGGCTTCTGGGGCCATATAAGTCCATATTGGGCGAAATATATAAAGGGTGATTCTTTTGAGGTTAGGATTTTCATGCATTAGTATTTGACAGATCACGTGGGATTTCAGACATGGTGTCAAAGAGAAAGATGCTCAGTATGCTTTGACATTTCATCATGAATAGACTTACGATCTGCCACAACGTCGAATTTTCAGTGAATGGGCCCTAGAAAAGTTGGCAGAAAATCCGCTTTTTTATCGACAAATTTTGTTCAGCGATGAGGCTCATTTCTGGTTGAATGGCTACGTAAATAAGCAAAATTGCCGCATTTGGAGTGAAGAGCAACCAGAAGCCGTTCAAGAACTGCCCATGCATCCCGAAAAATGCACTGTTCGGTGTGGTTTGTACGCTGGTGGAATCATTGGACCGTATTTTTTCAAAGATGCTGTTGGACGCAACGTTACGGTGAATGGCGATCGCTATCGTTCGATGCTAACAAACTTTTTGTTGCCAAAAATGGAAGAACTGAACTTGGTTGACATGTGGTTTCAACAAGATGGCGCTACATGCCACACAGCTCGCGATTCTATGGCCATTTTGAGGGAAAACTTCGGAGAACAATTCATCTCAAGAAATGGACCGGTAAGTTGGCCACCAAGATCATGCGATTTGACGCCTTTAGACTATTTTTTGTGGGGCTACGTCAAGTCTAAAGTCTACAGAAATAAGCCAGCAACTATTCCAGCTTTGGAAGACAACATTTCCGAAGAAATTCGGGCTATTCCGGCCGAAATGCTCGAAAAAGTTGCCCAAAATTGGACTTTCCGAATGGACCACCTAAGACGCAGCCGCGGTCAACATTTAAATGAAATTATCTTCAAAAAGTAAATGTCATGGACCAATCTAACGTTTCAAATAAAGAACCGATGAGATTTTGCAAATTTTATGCGTTTTTTTTTTTTAAAAGTTATCAAGCTCTTAACAAATCACCCTTTATATGGGAGCTATATCTAAATCTGAACCAATTTCTTCCAAAATCAATAGGGTTCTATTCTGTAGGGTTCAAAACACAAATTTGAAGTCGATTGGACTAAAACTGCGACCTAGACTTTGATTACAAAAATGTGTTCACGGACAGACGGGCATGGCTATGTCGACTCAGGAGCCCACCTTGAGCATTTTTGCCAAAGACACCATGTGTCAATCTCGTCTCCTTCTGGGTGTTGCAAACATATGCACTAACTTATAATACCCTGTTCCACAGTGTGGCGCAGGGTATAAAAAGCTTAAAATAATTTTTTTTTTAAATGGTTCTAATCAATTATAGCAAAATTTTATATTTGCATTCGAAGATATCATCGACAACTAAAACCAAAAATTAGAATAAAAATCGAAGCACATATTTGTTTGCCACTTTCGAAGCACTGTGCGGCTGCAGCTCATTTTTGTTATATAGTTAGGTTAAATTTTTCTAAAATTAACCGAAAGTTTCCTTCCTGATGGGTTCACAGTTTTCTGACTGTACTTAATTCTTTCAAACCACTGTGCTAATAAAACCATTAGGAAACTTTGAACATTAGAATGAGAAAAAATATTGCAAATGTTTTATAGATGTGTTAGAGTTAGAACAAACAATCCCATGTATGTATATAAGAGTGGAAAATTGTTACACTTCGTATTATTTGTAGAATACACAAAAGGATGGCCAAACGTTGGAGTTATATCGGCACAAAGAGAGCTTAAAGTATTCAGAGCCGTCGAAAAGGAGGCGAAAAGGTCATCATGGGATGTGTCCCAGGGGAACAATAAACAATGATTGTATATGAGTGTCGGCACATGTTAGACGTATGTGTATGGATCATACGCACAACCACACAAACACCAACTCTGCGTATCCTGTCGCACTAGAGGTGTTTGTTATTTTGGGGTTTGGTTTTTTGTAGGCGGATATGTGTGAAAATGTAAAACTACTATGTGTACTTAAATTGTCAACAAACAGCCTAAAAACAATAAACATTGTTTTTATATTAAATTAATTACATTTTTCGTGGGGATTTTATATGTCTGGGTGTCCTTGTGATTTGGTATTGAACATCGAAAAATGTATTTAACAACATGATGCTTGTTTGTGTCTGTATGTGTATAGGCCCGTGGTGATAACAACAACAGTGTATACCGGGGATAAAAGCTATTTAGTGTTGGTGTTTTTTTGTTGTTGTGTTTTTTTTGCCACCAATTCAAGTGTCCCTGAGGAGCATTTATATGTTATTAGAAACACATTTGAGAGCAATGGTTTTTCGTTGACATTAACCATAAAACATTGTCATTAACGATGTTATCAGCGGGTACCAGTGTGTCAAGGATGGCTATAATTCTTTGCTATATCATCATCACTCATGTTGTATTAGAAGGCTATTTATATATGGGGATATATAACATTTTTGTGGTTTTAATTTATGTGTGCAAAAGTTTTCAACATTAAACATTAAATGTGTGCGAAATTGTTCAAATGAACTTAAAACCCAAGTTTTTTTAGGCAACACGTACTAAATGTGGGCTTTAAGAAAAAAAAAATGAGGAGTGAGAATATGTTTCATTGTTTTTTTTGCGAAATTTTTACGAATATACGAACTGTATACGATACATTCTAAATTAATGGTTTTTTCACATTTATCCCAATTTTCAGGGTCAGGTCAGATAGCTAAGGGTCTTTTAAACTTTACTCTGAACATATCTGTGAACCCGCCTATATATTCCATATGCTAGTTATATTATGCTAAAGATGGCGATATTGATAACGAAAGATATGAATACTGCAAGTCTACAACAAATAAAATTTGCTAGTATATGCTAAAGATGCATTTTTATACCCTTCACCACTACTGTGGTACAGGGTATAATAAGTTTGTGCATTTGTATGTAACGCCAAGAAGGAAAAGTCTGAGACCCATCGTTTAGTATACCGATCGTCTTAGAATTAAATTCTGAGTCGATTTAGCGATGTCCGTCTGTCTGTCTGTCTGTCTGTTGATGTATTTTTGTGTGCAAAGTACAGCTCGCAGTTTTAGTCCAATTGTCCTAAAATTTGGTATAGGGTCCTGTTTCGGCTCAAAGACGATCCCTATTGATTTTGGAAAAATCGGTTAAGATTTAGATATAGCTGCCATATATCTTTTTCGCCGATCTGGTCATAATTGGCGTGTATATCAACCGATCTTCCCAAAAATCCGTACATCCGAATATTTTATGAGTCTCGCAAAACTTGCAAAATATCAGCCAAATCGGTTCCGATTTAGATATAGCTCCCATATATAGCTTTCGCCCGATTTACACTCAAATGACCACAGAGGCCATTTTTTTGCTCCGATTTAGTTCAAATTTTGCACAGGGAGTATAAGTAGCATTGTAGTTGTGCATGCCAAATTTGGTTGAAATCGGTTCAGATTTTGATATAGCTCCCATATATAGCTTTCGCCCGATTTACACTCAATTGCCCACAGAGGCCAATTTTTTGTTCCGCTTTAGTTGAAATTTTGCACAGGGAGTAGAATTAGCATTGTAGCTATACGTGCCAAATTTGGTTGAAATCGGTTCAGATTTAGATATAGCTCCCATATATAGCTTTCGCCCGATTGACACTCATATGACCACAGAGGCCAATTTTTAACTCCGATTTAGTTGAAATTTTGCACAGGGAGTAGAATTAGCATTGTAGCTATGCGTGCCAAATTTGGTTGACATCGGTTCAGATTTAGATTTAGCTCCCATATATATGTTTTTCTGATTTCGACAAACATTTTCCTTGTAAAATCGCCACTGCTTAGTCGAAAAGTTGTAAAAATGACTCTAATTTTCCTAAACTTCTAAATCATAAATAAACTTTTGCGAAGTTTCCTTAAAATTGCTTCAGATTTAAATGTTTCCCATATTTTTTACTAAAATTGTGTTCCACCCTAGTGCATTAGCCGACTTAAATTTTGAGTCTATAGATTTTGTAGAAGTCTATCAAATTCTGTCCAGATCGAGTGATATTTAAATGTATGTATGTGGGACAAACCTTTATATATAGCCAACATATTTGACGGATGTGATATGGTCTCGAAAATTTAGATCTACAAAGTGGTGCAGGGTATAATGTAGTCGGCCCCGCCCGACTTTAGACTTTCCTTATTTCTTTTTTTTTTTGAGGGAGTGCTTATCGACTTACATATATCGTATATAAATGTTATGGGTGTAATACTCAAATAAAATACACACATTTTTTTTTTGTATTCCAACACAATTATATTTAAGACCATTTACTGCAACTAAACAACTGTTTAGAAATTGGAATTAACTTTTTGGAGTCTTAAACAGAGATATGCTTAAGGTGAAACATAATATGTTTGCACAATAAAAACAAAATTTTTTTGAACACATTCTGAAAATATATATGATTGAAGCAGAATATGTTTGATACTCCCAAGAGGCGATTATTATTTACAGAGGCGATTATTTTTAGGGGTGCTAATATTCTATAGAAAATTAAAATTTTCAAATATTTTGGAAATTTGCATTATTTTATTTGCCTTTTACTGGGTTTTACATACAGCAAATATGCGTAAATTTTAATTTATTGCTGAAAGTGCGTAAAACAAGGGACATTTATACATCCTCAAAAAAAAAAATCGCTTCTGTAACATATACCCCAAACACATTCTGCTTCAAGCATATATATTTTCAGGATTGGTCGAAACAAAAATTATTGTTTGTATTGTTTCGTATGATTCACCTTAGGCATACACTGGTAGAAAAAAAATTTTATGAAATTTTCTTTGTGTATATATATTTTTTAAGCGCCAATTAGTTACTTCCATTCTTTTACATGCAGCATACGAGTACACTTGGTCTCACCTTTTAAAAACACATATATGTTTGCATCCAAACATATTATATGTACAAAAGGTTTATGCCCCAAACATAATATGTCCTAACATATTAACACATATATGTTATGCTAGTTTATGAACATTATATGCTTGCATTTAAAAATATTGTGCTAAAAAATTTGAGTTCCAAACATGTAATATTTACACCCAAACATAAGGAAAACAGTCTTTTTCGTCCTTGTATATAATCTTCAACGAACTTCTTCTGATGTCTCTAAAATAGCGTTTGTGTATATACATAAGTATATTAGTTAGTTTGATTTGTAGTTCAAAAAATATGATGATTTTTTATACCCTCCGCCATAGGATGGGGTATATTAACTTTGTCATTCCGTTTGTAACACATCGAAATATTGCTCTAAGACCCCATAAAGTATATATATTCTGGGTCGTGGCGAAATTCTGAGTCGATCTGAGCATGTCCGTCCGTCCGTCTGTTGAAATCACGCTAACTTCCGAACGAAACAAGCTATCAACTTGAAACTTGGCACAAGTAATTGTTATTGATGTAGTTCGGATGGTATTGTAAATGGGCCATATCGGTCCACTTTTACATATAGGCCCCATATAAACCGATCCCCAGATTTGGCTTGCGGAGCCTTTAAGAGAAGAAAATTTCATCCGATCCGGCTGAAATATGGTACATGGTGTAAGTATATGGTCTCTGACAACCATGCAAAAATTGGTCCACATCGGTCCGTAATTATATAGTCCCCATATAAACCGATCCCCCGATTTGGCTTGCAGACCTTAGAGGCTCCGGCTCGAATTTGGTACATGGTGTTAGTATATGGTCTCTAATGACCATGCAAAAATGGTCCATATCGGTCCATAATTATATATGGCCCCAATATAAACCAATCACCAGATTTGACCTCCGGAGCCTCTTGGAAGACCAAAATTCATCTGATTCAGTTGATATTTTGTACGTTGTGTTAATATATGGCTTCAAACACCCATGCAAAAATTGGTCGAAATCGGTCCATAATTATGTATAGCCTCATATAAACCGATCACCAGATTTGACCTCTGGAGCCCCTTGGAAGAGCAAAATTCATCCGATTTGGTTGAAATTTGGTACGTGATGTTAGTATATGGTATCCAACAAACATGCAGGAATTGGTTCATATCAGTCCATAATTATATATAGCCCCCATATAAACCGATCCCCAGGTTTGACCTCCGGTGCCTTTTGGAGAAGCAAAATTCATCCGATCTGGTTGAAATTTGATACGTGGTGGTAGTATATGATATTTAACAACCATGCCAAAAGTGGTCCATATCAGTCCATAAATATATATGTTATAGCCCCCATATAAACCGATCCTGAGATTTGGTTTTGGAACCTCTTTGAGGAGCAAATTTCATCCCAGTCAGATGAAATTTGGTACATTGTGCTAGTATATGGCCGTTAAGAACCATGCCTAACTAGGTCCATATCGGTATATAGTTATATATATAGCCCTCAGTTAAATAGATCCCCAATCACACAAAAATTGGTCCATATCAAGTTCATAATTGTATATAGCCCACATATAAGCGACCCCCATATTTCAATTCTGGCTCTCTATGTACCGTGCAAAAGTTCATATCGATTCGTAATTATTTGTAGACTTACCTATACATACCTTTTTTGTCTAGTATATACCACGTATGGACTAACTCACAATTTAGAAAACGATGTTAAGAAGTTTTAGGATACCACAACCCAATTAATTCGATTGTGGCAGTCTTTCGTAGAAGTTTCTACGCAATCCATGGTGAAGGGTACATAAGATTCGGCCTGACCGAACTTACGGCCGTATATACTTGTTTATTTTTATTTTAATGCATTTTTTTTCTTTTTTTATTTTCCAGGCAACAAATAGGAAATTGTTCTAAAGAACAACACAAATTGAAAAGCTCTTACATAAATGCCCTCCCGAAGATGAACTGTATTCTAACTGCCGAGTAAGTTAATTTAATTCAATAATTTTAATTAATTAAATTTTTTCAAATACCATAAAAATATATTAAAAAAATCAATGAAATGGTACAACTTATTAATAACTAGCGTAACCCGGCCCGAAGCATATTTTCGTTAAATTAGTCAACCATATCATTCGATCTGGAAGCAAATTCTCAAAAATTTGAACTCTTTTAAAGAGTAGGGTCAGGGGAAGTCTGGCACAATAGCAATATGCAGCATCAAAAATTCTAGTACATTAAATAAATTTGTTTTAATTCAATTTATTAAAAAAAAGGATATACACATTAAAAAAAACAGTGAACCCACCAGGAAGAAAACATTTAGCTAATTTTAGAAAATGTTTAATATTTTGTTGTTGTTTTTTATTGCAGCTTAAACCCATACATTGACTAAACTACAAGTGTAGCTTAACCAACAGAGGAAAAGAATGTTTGTCAAATTTATTTGGGCAGAGCCCTATAGACTGCAAGATGGTTGGATGGACGCACGTTTCGGAATTACCACATTCCTCATCAGCATCCTCTACTTGCAGCAAAACTATCAACCAATTATCAGAATAAATTCAGGCAGTTCATTAAACCCAACAATAAACCACACTTGAACCCTCCGATAAAATAAATATTTTTAGAAAATTTTAACTAAACAGTATTACAAACGTTGGCATCATGCCGATATCACAAAAATAAGTAAATATTTTTTTTTTTTGATAAATTCAAGAAAATTTATTAGACATAATTATTTGTTTTCACTCGTTAAAGAAAAATTTATAGTTTAAAAGAAAAAATTGGAGTTCAAAACTGCAAGAATGTTTTTAGTGACATACGAAGTTCATGATGGACGCATTTGTAGTAAAATTTACAAGTTTAAAGAAATATTTTGGGAGTTTTTTGTTCATTTAACTAACGTACGTAAAAAAATTATTAGAGTTAAGGAAACGTTCTCTATATATAATAATTCCATGAACTAAAATAAAGTTAAATTGGCTTTAGTGAAATAGAGAGTTCACTTTTTTTTGAGTGCAGCCGTAAGTTCGGCCAGGCCTTATCTTATGTACCCTCCACCATGGATTGCGTAGAAAGTTGAACTAAAGACTGCCATCCACAATCAAATTACTTGGATTATGGTAATACTTACCGATGGCAAGGTATCTTAAAACTTCTTAACATCCTCTTATAAATTGTAAGTTAGTCCATATGAGGGATATATTAGAAAAAAAGGCCGATTAAATAATTCATTACTTGATTGGTATATTTATAGGGATTCTATAAATAATTACGAACCTATATGAACTGTTGCATGGTAATAAGAGAGCCAGAAGTGAAATATTCGAATCGGATGAAATTTACTCCTTCCAGAGGCTCCGGAGGTCAAATCTGGGATCGGTTCATATGGGGGCTATATATATAATTATGGACCGATATGAAGCAATTTTGGCATGATTGTTAGATACCATATCGTACTTACACCACGTACCAAATTTCAACCGTATTGGATGAAATTTGCTCCTCCAAGAGGCTCCGGAGGTCAAATCTGGGGATCCATTTATATGGGGGCTATATATAATTATGAACCGATTTGGACCGATTTTTGCGTGGATGTTAGAGGGCACATGTAAAGAGCACGTACCAAATTTCAACCGGATTGGATGAAATTTGCTCCGCCATGAGGATCCGCAAGCAAAATCTGGGGATGGGTTTTCAGGGGGCTATATATAATTATGAACCTATATGGACCAATTTTAGCGTGAATATAAAGACCATATAAAGGGTGGTTAAAATTTCAAGGGCCGATGTTGATTTTGAATAAAACACAAACTGTTTAGGAAATTATTGTAATTTTATTTTATTATGATATATTGGTATTATTCAATTATGTATGGAACAAAATATCGGCCAAATGGGCGCCGTGACCTCGGTGGCACACCTTCATCCGATGGTCCAAATTTACGATGACGCTGAGGCATAATGGAGGTTCTATGCCGTTAATGTGCCGAATTATCTCATCCTTTAGGTCTTGAATTGTTGCTGGCTTATCAACGTACACCTTTTCTTTCAAATAACCCCAAAGGAAAAAGTCCAACGGAGTCAAATCACATGATCTTGGCGGCCAATTGACATCGCCATTACCTAAGATAACACGGCCATTGAATTTGTTGCGCAAAAGAGCCATTGTTTCGTTAGGTGTGTGGCAAGTGGCACCGTCCTGCTAAAACCACATATCGTCCACATTCATATCTTCCAATTCGGGCCATAAAAAGTTCGTTATCATCTCACGATAGCAAACGCCATTCACAGTAACTGCCTGACCGGCCTCATTTTGGAAAAAATACGGCCCGATGATGCCGTCAGCCCATACACCGCACCAAACAGTCACTCTTTGTGGGTGCATTGGTTTTTCGACAATCACTCGCCCAAATGCGGCAATTCTGTTTATTGACGAATCCACTGAGGTGAAAATGTGCCTCATCACTGAAGATTATTTTCTTCGAAAATTGATCACCCATTGCTGCCATTTCTTGGAACCATTTAACACGTTGTTGAATTGTGTATCTCTCCATGGTTCAAATTGAGTAATTCTGAAATAGAGAAATGTCAAATAAAATTCAGAAAAAAACTTGGCGTTTAGGTGTGGTTCACATTCAACATCGGCCCTTACAATTTAACCACCCTTTACTAACACCACGTACCAAATTTCAAACGGATCGGATGAAATTTGCTTTTCTAAAAGGTGCCTCAAGCTAAATCTGGGGGTCCGTTTATATAGGGGCTATACGTAAAAGTGGTCCGATATGGCCAATTTGCAATACCATCCGACCTACATCAATAACAACTACTTATGCCATGTTTCAAGTTGATGGCTTGTTTCGTTCGGAAGTTAGCGTGATTTCCACATACGGACGGACAGACGGACGTGCTTAGAGCGACTTAGAGTTTCACCACGACCCAGAATATATACGAGTATACTTTATGGGGTTTTAGAGCAATATTTCGATGTGTTCCAAACCAATTCCCAGATTTGACATCCGATCCGGTTGAAATTTGGTACATTTCGCTAGTGTATGGCCAATGGCTTGGGAGCCACCGTGGTGCAATGGTTAGCATGCCCGCCTTGCATACACAAGGTCGTGGGTTCGATTCCTGCTACGACCGAACACCAAAAAGTTTTTCGGCGGTGGATTATCCCACCTCAGTAATGCTGGTGACATTTCTGAGGGTTTCAAAGCTTCTCTTAGTGGTTTCACTGGAATGTGGAACGCCGTTCGGACTCGGCTATAAAAAGGAGATCCCTTGTCATTGAGCTTAAAATTGAATCGGGCAGCACTCAGTGATAAGAGTGCTGCCACATAACCTAACCTAACCTAACCTAACCTAGTGTATGGCCGATAACAACCATGCCAACATTGGTCCGTATCGATCTATATTATATATAGCCCCAAATAAACCGATCGAGCCAAAAATAATCTAAAATTTTATTGCTAAAAATTTTATATTTCTATAGAATTTTTTTTTTCAAAATTTTATTAATATAGAAAATTTTGTCAACATTTTATGTCTTTAGGAAATTTTTTCAAAATATGATTTCTATACAAAATTTTGTCAAAATTTTTTTTCTATGGAACATTTTGTAAAAATTTTGTATCTATAGAAAATATTGTTAAAATGTTATTTCTATAGAAAATTTATGGAGCATTACATAGTTGGAGAGGAATATTTTGCAAAAACCTCAAAAACATCAAGAATTCTACCAAGCTACCAAACAGTAAAAAATCTGTCATTTTTGGTAGACACGTGTTCATAATTATATATAGCCCCCATATACAGCGACTCCGATATTTCAATTCTATAATTATCGCACAAAAGTTCGTACCGCACAAAAATCTGTTCGTAAATATTTCTTCCATATATATACCGGTCAAGAACTGAATATATACGTATTTAATCGACCTTTCTTTTGTCTACTATTCGTATATATCCCGACTAACTTACAATTTAGAAGATGATGTTAAGAAGTTTTAAGATGCCTTACAATCGGCCGCAACCTAAGTAATTTAATTGTGGATGACCGTAGAAGTTTCTGCACAATCCATGGTGGAGGATACATAAGATTCGGCCTGGCCGAACTTACGCCGAATGTTATATACTTGTTCACGATTATTTTTGTTTTTAAACCTTCTTAAAATTATAAACCTTGTGGAAAGTTGTTTTGGTATTCCATATCCAGATATAATAAAATTCGCATCAAAGGGGTATACATTTATACTGTAATTATTTTTTTTTATTCTAGCGGCTATACTCGATTCGACACTGCTTCAATTTATTTAATTTAATAATAGAAATCCTAAAAAGCCACAAATTTAACAAATTAGTATTATTTTTTTTGGGATTAACCGACGGACGGACGGCATGCTAGATTGACTCAGAATTTCCCCTCTACCCAGAATATATATACTTTATGGTGTCTGGGACCAATATTTCGATACGTTACAAACGGAATGGCAAAGTGTTTATATCTCTATGGTGGTATATATAAACATGAAGAAGTATGTCTGGCTGGAGACTTTTAAAAAGATGTCTTGACATATTGTATTGTCGCCGAGCTACAACTTTGCTTTTCCAGTCTTTAATTTACTATCACTTGTCTATTGTATGTCGATGTGGTACCTTCACATTTCCATAACACTTTATTTTGTATCAACACTTCACCATAATTTTGTATTCAATATTATTCCATTAATTATTAAAAATTCGTTACAAAAAATGTCTCCCCTTAATTTATATTTCCTAAAATCATTTGAAGTCAAACGGAAAACAATTGTAAATATTTTGCATATTGTTAATACAATTTCAAATTATTCAACATTCAATAAAAAATTTCTTTGTAATTGGAGAATATTTATGAAAGCGTCTCCCCCCATCAGACAGGCGTAGCACAATGTAATTTCAAATTCAATTTATGTTAAAGAACTGATATTGAGACCATTATCGGCATAGATGAGGAGAAGAATTTTGGTGATATTTTTTTTTCTTGAGTCAGCTTCGCAGCCCAGTCATTAGCATATTTTATGGTGTTGCTCTCTTGGTAAACAACATCGCACACACACACACTTTTACACTTACAAATCTTCACATATATCCATTCTGTGGTTGCTATTGTGTTTTGTTGTTGTTGTACTCTTAAAGAGGCTAAAATGACGACGACCATCTATGGAAATTTGTTTTAATTGCGTTCTCTGTCGTCATTTAAAATACGGGCGGATTTTCATTCCATTGTTTTATTGAAATTTTCAATTAGCACAACAATTTCGTTCTAAATTCAAATTACCTGTGTAAAAATCGTTTGTTATTTTTGGCTTTCACTTACTACGATGACGATGATGAGAATAATGTCGTTTTAGCACAGCCATGTTGGCCATCATTGTTACTGATTGTCCTGTTGTTATTGTTGGCTTTTTATTATGATAATCATATTTTGTTCATTAAAGTGTCACACAACACTAAACATGGTCTTAAAATGTTACCGGAAATTATGTTTGATGTATATCACTTCTTAACTGTCATCATCTTTTGACGTTGTTTAGTTCGAAAATTCATTTGTCAGAGTTGCCAAAAGCATGTAATTTTAAAAATTTTCTTGTTGAAAAATTTTCTTGTTGTCAGATGAGAATGAGGGTCTTTTGGCATAATTTTGAGGACCGCACTGGGTCGTGGAATTTTACGACCACAGCTATAGCTAGAGTAGAGCTTGATCGAAGAATCGGTTTCGGCTTCGACATTTGGCCAAAAATCGATAATCTGCCTGGATTCGGCCTTCGGCGTCCAAAGGCCGATAAGTTGAAGTCGAACATTTTTTAATATCACAAAAAAATCACTTATCCCAGCCTAAAGTACTCGATGAGAGAAGAAAAGTAATGTCTAGATTTTGCTAAATTGGTTGCCGTTCGTTTTTTATGAGCCTCGAAAGTTTTGTCGCCAAATTCGATTTTGTGCACTTTTTGCAATTTTCGTATGACTATGGCTCGAATAATGCTGTGAATTCATTTTTGAGGTATTAAGCACAGTTGTAGCTCTTGAATCGGCCAACAAAAATGCTGATTTTTGCCGAAATCAGAAAAACATAGATATGGGAGCTATATCTAAATCTGAACCGATTTCAACCAAATTTGGCACGCATAGCTACAATGCTAATTCTACTCCATGTGCAAAATTTCAATTAAATCGGAGTAAAAGATTGGCCACTGTGGTCATATGAGTGTAAATCGGGCGATCGATATATATGGGAGCTATATCTAAATCTGAACCGATTTCAACCAAATTTAGCACGCATAGCTACAATGCTAATTCTACTCCCTGTGCAAAATTTCAATTAAATCGGAGTAAAAGATTGGCCACTGTGGTCATATGAGTGTAAATCGGGCGATCGATATATATGGGAGCTATATCTAAATCTGAACCGATTTCAATAAAATTTGGCATACTTGACTACACTACTAATTGTACTCCTAGTGCAAAATCTCAACCAAATTGGGGTACAACTCTGGCTTCTGGGACCGTATTAGTCCATATCGGGCGAAAGATATATATGTGAGCTATATCTAAATCTGAACCGATTTCAACCAAATTTAGCACGCATAGCTAATTCTACTACCTGTGCAAAATTTTAACTAAATCGGAGCAAAAAATTGTCCTCTGGTGTCATATGAGTGTAAATCGGGCGAAAGCTATATATGGGAGCTATATCTAAATCTGAACCGATTTGAATCAAATTTGGCACACTTGATTTTAGTACTAATTGTTCTTCTTGTGCAAAATTTTAAGCAAATTTGTGTAAAACTCTGGCCTCTGGGGCCATATAAGTCCATATCGGGCGAAATATATATATATGGGAGCTATATCTAAATCTGAACCGATTTCTTCCAAAATCAATAGGGTTCTATTCTGAGCCAAAACACATACTTGTGCCAAATTTGAAGTCGATTGGACTAAAACTGCGACCTAGACTTTGATTACAAAAATGCGTTCACGGACAGACGGACATAGCTATATCGACTAAGGAGGCCACCCTGAGCATTTTTGCCAAAGACACCATGTGTCTATCTCGTCTTCTTCTGGGTGTTGCAAACATATGCACTAACTTATAATACCCTGTTCCATATAGAAATAACAGGTAGGCTGATAAGTCCCCGGTCATAGATGGCATCGCTAGTATTAAATGCATATTATTTTTATATAGTACCAACCTTCAAATGATTCGTGTCAAAATTTGACGTCTGTAAGTCAATTAGTTTGTGAGATAGAGCGTCTTTTGTGAAGCAACTTTTGTTATTGTGAAAAAAAAAAATGGAAAAAGGAATTTCGTGTTTTAATAAAATACTGTTTTCTGAAGGGAAAAAATACGGTGGAAGCAAAAACTTGGCTTGATAATGAGTTTCTGGACTCTGCCCCAGAGAAATCAACAATAATTGATTGGTATGCAAAATTCAAGCGTGGTGAAATGAGCACGGAGGACGGTGAACGCAGTGGACGCCCGAAAGAGGTGGTTACCGACGAAAACATCAAAAAAATCCACAAAATGATTTTGAATGACCGTAAAATGAAGTTGAGGCCTTAAAGATATCAAAGGAACGTGTTGGTCATATCATTCATCAATATTTGGATATGCGGAAGCTCTGTGCAAAATGGGTGCCGCGCGAGCTCACATTTGACCAAAAACAACAACGTGTTGATGATTCTGAGCGGTGTTTGCAGCTGTTAACTCGTAATACACCCGAGTTTTTCCATCGATATGTGACAATGGATGAAACATGGCTCCATCACTACACTCCTGAGTCCAATCGACAGTCGGCTGAGTGGACAGCGACCGGTGAACCGTCTCCAAAGCGTGGAAAGACTCAAAAGTCCGGTAGCAAAGTAATGGCCTCTGTTTTTTGGGATGCGCATGGAATAATTTTTATCGATTATTTTGAGAAGGTAAAAACCATCAACAGTGACTATTATATGGCGTTATTGGCGCGTTTGAAATTCGAATTCGCGGCAAAACGGCCCCATATGAAGAAGAAAAAAGTGTTGTTCCACCAAGACAACGCACCGTGCCACAAGTCATTGAGAACGATGGCAAAAATTCATGAATTGGGCTTCGAATTGCTTCCCCACCCGCCGTATTCTCCAGATCTGGCCCCCAGCGCCTTTTTCTTGTTCTCAGACCTCAAAAGGATGCTCGCAAGGAAAAAATTTGGCTGCAATGAAGAGGTGATCGCCGAAACTGAAGCCTATTTTGAGGCAAACCCGAAGGAGTACTAGCAAAATGGTATCAAAAAATTGGAAGGTCGTTATAATCGTTGCATCGCTCTTGAAGGGAACTATGTTGAATAATAAAAACGAAGCCACCGTGGTGCAATGGTAAGCATGCCCGCCTTGCATACACAAGGTCGTGGGTTCGATTCCTGCTTCGACCGAACACCAAAAAGTTTTTCAGCGGTGGATTATCCCACCTCAGTAATGCTGGTGACATTTCTGAGGGTTTCAAAGCTTCTCTAAGTGGTTTCACTGCAATGTGGAACGCCGTTCGGACTCGGCTATAAAAAGGAGGTCCCTTGTCATTGAGCTTAACATGGAATCGGGCAGCACTCAGTGATAAGAGAGAAGTTCACCAATGTGGTATCACAATGGACTGAATAGTCTAAGTGAGCCCGATACATCGGGCTGCCACCTAACCTAACCTAACCTAATGTTGACAAAAAATTTGTTTTTCTTTGTTAGACCGGGGACGTATCAGCCAACCTGTTAGCATTGTGACAAAATTTTCTATAGAAATCATATTTTGACAAAATTTTGAGAACATATTTTATAGAAATGATATTTTGAGCAAATTTTCTATAGAAACAAAATTTTGAAAAAATTTTCTATAGAAATAAAATTTTTAAAAAATTGTTTAAAATTTTGATAAACATAAAAAAATTAAAATTAAAAAAAAAATGAGAAAATTGAAATAAAATATATAAAAAAGAACTTTGAGAAAATGTCCATAAATTCAATATATTTAAAAATTTTAGTTTTCATGTTAGTGATTGTAAGTAAGTTATCCCTTTTTGGTAGAAGTAGTAACTTTCACTTGTTGGTGCAAGGTAGAATCAATAAAACTTTTAAAATTCGACCCATTTATAATTCAAGGGATACATCGTACATAAATTGTCGCTAATAAAAGAGATCTGAATATATGTATAATATTGCAAATACTGAAAAAACATTTTTTCCATAGACATTTTTTTCTGATTCAATCACGAAATTAATTGATCCAATTAATTTTTTAATTGAAATGTCTTCAATCACAGAAATTATAGTATCAATTACAAAATTAATTGATCCAATTTAAAAATTATTTGATACTTTTAATTTTTGTGCATGATTTTTGTTTCAGTTAAATTTTTTTTTTAATCAATTAAATTTTTAATTGAATATTTTTTAAAACTCAATTAAGAAATTTATTGAAAAAAATGCCGTGAACATTTTTTCTGAGTACTAACCACAAATTTGAGAAAAAAAAACTTCAGAATAGGTTTTTTTTTTAATTGGGTAGATTTTTGGTATTGCTCCGATATAAACCGATTCGAAGACTTGACTTTCGAAGACTCGTGGAGGAGCATGCGAAAACTCATATTGTCCCGATTCGTTTTTGGTTTACAGGAGGGTAAAGTTTGAAGATGAGTTATATCGCTCCAAGCTTTGACGAAGCGCCTATATAAACGAACCCGTTTTGGGGTTTTTATCCCTGACTGAAAATTAACATATAGAGGTATTATAGGACCATATAGAGTTCCTGCCGAATATGGTGTGTATTGGTTCGTGGTTTGGTATAGACCCGATCTCCAAATTTAGCTCTTGGGCTTCTAGAAGTCGTAGTTTTGTACATAATTTGCCTGAAATTGTACATCTAGAGGTATATACGGCCGTAAGTTCGGCCAGACCGAAGCTCCACCATGGATTGCGTAGAAAATTCTTATAAAATACTGCCATCCACAATCGAATTACTTGGGTTGCGGTAACGCTTGCCGATGGCAAGGTATCTTAACACCCCTTAACACCGTCTTCTAAATTGTAAGTAAGTCCATACGTGGTATATATTAAAATAAACAAGTATATACGGCCGTAAGTTCGGCCAGACCGAATCTTAAATACCCACCACCATGAATCAAATATTAGGGTTTCCTTTGAAATTTCAGGGGGGTTTGAAGACAAATCAAGCAGATCAGTTCAACCAATACACTTCCCGGAGATACATTTAAAGATTTTACTTATGAAGACTATATCAGATTCTGGATTTGTAAGAACCATTTTTGTTTTAGAGGAATCATTAACATCTCTTGTAAGTGTGCAAGAAAATTATTAAATAACGTCTTGATTTGAAATCTTAAATCTGTAGATTTTCACCCGAGAAGTAAAGTCTGGAAATTTTACATTGCGTTTCAAGCAATTTTCATGATCGGTGCGCCTTCTATACCCTCAAGAAGTGAAATTTCAGTCAAATCGGATAAATACTACGGTTTCTAGAAACCCAAGGAGTTAAATCGGGAAATCGTTCTTATGGGGGCTATACTAAAACACTGACCGATACTCACCATTTTCGGCGTATCTCTTTATGATCCAAAAATAATTCTAGATTTCGAATTTCATACAAATTGGATAAAAACTACGGTTTTTATAATCCCAAGAAATAAAATCCGGAGATCGGTCATTATTGGGGATATGCCAAAACATGAACCAATACACGCCTTTTTCGGCACACCTCTTTATTGTCATACTTCCAGATTTCCAATTTCAGGCAAATTGGATAAAAACTACAGCTTCTATAAGTCCAAGAAGTAAAATCGGGAGATTGGTCTATATGGGGGCTATACCAAAACATGGACCGATACTCACCATTTTCGGCACGCCTATTTATGGTCCTAAAATAGCTCTAGATTTCCAATTTCAGGCAAATTGGATAAAAACTACGGTTTCTATAAGCCCAAGACCCAGAATCGGGAGGTCGGTTTATATAGGGACCATACCAAAACATTGACCGCTGCTCACCATTTTTGGCACGCCTCTTTACGGTTCTAAAATACCTCTAGATTTCCGATTTCTGGTAAATTGAATAAAAACTGCGGATTTTAGAAGTCCAAGAAGTAAAATCGGGAGATCGGTCTATATGGGGGCTATACCAAAATATGCACCGATACTCACCATTTTTGGCGCACCTCTTTATGGTCACAAAATACCTCTAGATTTCAAATTTCAGGCAAATTGGATAAAAAATACGATTTATATAAGCCCAAGACCCAAATCGGGAGGTCGGTTTATATGGGAACTATATCAAAACCTTGACCGATATAGCCGATCTTCGAACTTGACCTGGCTACAGACAAAAGACGAGCTTGTGCAAAATTTCAGCACGATTGCTTCATTATTGAAGACTGTAGCGTGATTACAACAGACAGACATACAGACACACGGACAGACGGACATCGTTATATCGTCTTAGAATTGGAAATATAGTTGGAAATCGATATTTCGATGTGTTACAAACGGAATGACAAACTTATTATACCCATGTCACCATTCTATGGTGGTGGGTATAAAAATAATTGTGTCTTAAAAGTTCCTTGAATTCTCAACTTCTTAGACTTGGAATCAATACCAAAATCGAGTAATTACAGTAAAGAAGAAGTCTTTGGAACCGGGTTTGTACTTTTCAGTGCGGAGAAATTTCTAGGTTTGAAAACTTGCTTAAATAGAAATTGTGCTCATTTTTTGGATTATTAACAATTTACAAGTTCTCGAATAAAGGCCACCTGTCCTTGAATTCAATTTCATGAATGGCCAATGAATAAAAGAACAAATGCCCAATGAATTAAAGAGCCTTAAACAATCTCATATTCATTCTCTCTTAATGAAGCTGTAAATTTTACCTGACACCATGGCAATCATATGCCATAACCTTAGGCTAACGACCATACTTATGGCATTGTGAGAAACCAAACCACCAAGCAGTCATTTCATCCATTCATATGGCTCACCACCATCATCAACTCCAAGACATTTTGCTATGAAAGCCATTAACCTACGTCCGACAGTCATCTTACTGTCAAAGATTTAATTCTTTGTTAAAAGAAACCACTCCATCTCTTCATCTTGCCATCCAGCAGAAAGTCAAGCTTTCGAGCCAGAATAAACTCTGGCGCACAGAGTTCCTTCAAAAGAGTACTTTGCCAGTTCTTCTTTTAATTACAATTTTGCATTTTAAAAATATGCTATAAATGGCATAAAGAATTTAATTAACCGCGTTTGGTAAATTATGAGTGAAGTTTATGTCGAAACACAGGAGAACAGCAAAACCAAAAAAACACCAATGAAATAATTTAGCCAGCTAACCCCACTAATTATGAAGTGTGCACTATGGCTTGTGATTGGTTAAATTTGGAAATACATTTGGGGAATTTTCATTATCATGGTCATATAACTTGTTTCAATAAATGGGTTCAAAAACGACTCCTTTTACATTTTTAAGTAAAAATCGGTTTGTGGGGTTATATGGAAGACAGTCCTGTGTGAAATTTAGAGGAAAGGCATTTTCGCCTAGGAGGAACAAAAGGCGTACCTCAAGGTGGTGTGCTGTCTTCCCTCCTTTTTAACTTTTACGTGGTGGGAGCTATGTTATTACTCATAGATGTCCACCTGATAACTTATGCGAATGACTATTCTATAATCAGAAAGTTTCTGCTCCTAATACTCCATGATGTGTAGGAAGGAAGGAGGAAGGAAGCGAACCTGGAGCTCGATATCCGATATCAGAGCATCCCCACATGCAAAAACTACAAGATTCTTCGTTTTAGCTAAAAATGAAAAAGAATATAGTCGAGTAAGTTCAGCGGTTAAAGCTAGAAGTGCCCATATGTAATAGGTACTTTTAGCTAATGTGGTATCACAATGGACTGAATAGTCTAAGTGAACCCCAATCAAATCGGGCTGCCAATTTAACCTAACCTAACCTAGCTAAAGACGTTAGGAATCGTTTTTAGCTAGGTTAGGTTAACAAGATTCTAAATGCATGGATTGATAGCTCTTTGGAGAAACATAAACAAACGATACAACAAACGTATGAGCCTATTGGACATCCTCTTATCGATTAGCGGCACCCGTTTGGACTCCCAGTATTATCGATACCCAATGGAGAAATCTTCAAACGATGAAAAGTATTGCACTACGGATTGCCACTGGATATCACTCAAAAATTCCAGAACAACATCTGTAACATGAGTCCAAATACTGCGACCTCCTCACCCACCAGCACCTGCTAAAGAGCAGAGGGATAAACCACCTTTGTGCACCATCTGAACGAGTCAAGTCCAACGTGTTCGATTTCAGGAAAGATATACAATCAATTGACCACTTGATCGGCGATGACAATGATGAAGGAATACGAACGGCATTGAGGGCGGCACACACGGATGCGGTTCAGAAGGCAATATATTTCTTCCAGTGCAGCGTTGTGCAGGGTGGAAGACCACCACCTCTCAGTGATGACGAGGTGCTGTAGAAACAAGATTGTGAAGTCATTAGCTGGCTAACGTTTGGACTCCCAGTATTAGCGATACCCAATGGAGAATTCTTCAAACGGTGAAAAATTCTACACTGCGGGTTGTCATTGGATGTCACTCCAATGAGTCCAAAACCTGAGAAGAAGTCCAAAACCTGCACACCTGAGCACCTGCTAAAATGCAGACCACACAAACCATGCCACATCCGAGCCAAGCGCTTCCGGTTCGATTTCAGGAAAGATATATAATCAATTGACCACTTGATCGGCGATAACAATGATAAGTGAATAAGGACGGCACACAGTCCATCGGTTCAGAAGACAATAGATTCCTTTCAGTGCAGCTTTGTGCTCTGTGAAAGACACCACCTTTCAGCGATGACGAGAGACTGTCTAGAAGGTTCCAGGTATTTGAACAGTTATCCCTTTCCAATTCACGATGTTTGCCCAAATTGTGGACATTCGCCTCACATCACGTGAAATCACTTCGCGTGACCTGCAAAACCTAAAGCCCTAACACCTTCACTCACATCCTGTAGAGGCTATAATTTTTTGTTTGTCTTCTTATTCCCCCTATTTTCCATACATCACTTTCCAGAGGCTACAGAAACGACAACACTTCTATATATAATCACGGATACATTTAAATAAAGTTGCACATTGAATACACGTAAATCTCATGCTCTATGACCATATGATGAACATTTCAAAAGAGAGCTCAAACTAATGCAGGAGAGTAGGGCTGTTTTCTTTTAGGACTGGGTACCCTAAGCAGTCACGGACTAATAGAAAACGGAGTACTCGTTTATCCAGGACATCTCAAAAAAAAAAAAAAAAAAACAGTAAGGAAAGACTAAAGTCGGGCGGGGCCGACTATATTATACCCTGCACCACTTTGTAGATCTAAATTTTCGATACCATATCACATCGGTCAAATGTGTTGGGGGCTATATATAAAGGTTTGTCCCAAATACATACATTTAAATATCACTCGATCTGGAAGAATTTGATAGACTTCTACAAAATCTATAGACTCAAAATTTAAGTCGGCTAATGCACTAGGGTGGAACACAATGTTAGTAAAAAAATATGGGAAACGTTTAAATCTGAAGCAATTTTAAGGAAACTTCGAAAAAGTTTATTTATGATTTATCGCTCGATATATATGTATTAGAAGTTTAGGAAAATTAGAGTCATTTTTACAACTTTTCGACTAAGCAGTGGCGATTTTACAAGGAAAATGTTCGTATTTTGACCATTTTTGTCGAAATCAGAAAATCATATATATGGGAGCTATATCTAAATCTAAACCGATTTCAACCAAATTTGGCACGCATAGCTACAATGCTAATTCTACTCTCTATGCAAAATTTCAACTAAATCGGAGTTAAAAATTGGCCTCTGTTGTCATATGAGTGTAAATCGGGCGAAAGCTTTATATGGGAGATATATCCAAATCTGAACCGATTTCAAGCAAATTTGGCACGCATAGTTACAACGCTAATTCTACTCCCTATGCAAAATTTCAACTAAATCGGAGCAAAAAATTGGCCTCTATGGGCAAATGAGTGTAAATCGGGCGAAAGCTATATATGGGAGCTATATCTAAATCTGAACCGATTTGGCTGATATTTTGCAAATTTTTCGAGACTCATAAAATATTCGGATGTACGGAATTTGAGGAAGATCGGTTGATATACACGCCAATTATGACCAGATCGGTGAAAAATATATATGGCAGCTATATCTAAATCTGAACCGATTTCTTCCAAAATCAATAGGGATCGTCTTTGAGCCGAAACAGGACCCTATACCAAATTTTAGGACAATCGGGCTAAAACTGCGAGCTGTACTTTGCACACAAAAATACATCAACAGACAGACAGACAGACAGACGGACAGACAGACGGACATCGCTCAATCGACTCAGAATTTAATTCTAAGCCGATCCATATACTAAAAGGTTGGTCTATGATTACTCTTTCTTGGCGTTACATACAAATGCACAAACTTATTATACCCTGTACCACAGTAGTGGTGAAGGGTATAACAAATGCACAAACTTATTATACCCTGTACCACAGTAGTGGTGAAGGGTATAAATATGGGAAACATTTAAATCTGAAGCAATTTTAAGGAAAAAGTTTATTTATGGTTTATCGCTCGATATATATGTATTAGAAGTTTAAGCAAATTAGAGTCATTTTTACAACTTTTCGACTAAGCAGTGGCGATTTTAGAAGGAAAATGTTGGTATTTTGACCATTTTTGTCGAAATCAGAAAAACATATATATGGGAGCTATATCGAAATCTGAACCAATTTCAATCAAATTTGGCACATATGACTATATTACTAATTGTACTCCTAGTGCAAAATTTCAACCAAATTGGCCCAAAAACCTGGCTTCTGGGGCCATATAAGTCCATATCGGGCGAAAACTATATATGGAAGCTATATCTAAATCTGAACCGATTTCAACAAAATTTGGCACGCATAGCTACAATGCTAATTCTTCTCTCTGTGCAAAATTTCAAATATATATCGGAGTAAAAGATTGGCCACTGTGGTCATATGAGTGTAAATCGGGCGAAAGCTATATATGGAAGATATATCTAAATCTGAACCGATTTCAACCAAATTTGGCACGCATAGCTACTATGCTAATTCTACTCTCTGTGCAAAATTTCAATTAAATCGGAGTAAAAGATTGGCCTCTGTGGTCATTTGAGTGTAAATCGGGCGAAAGCTATATATGGGAGCTATATCTAAATCTGAACCGATTTCAACCAAATTTGGCGCACATAGCTACAATGCTAATTCTACTCCCTGTGCAAAATGTCAACTACATCGGAGCAAAAAATTGGCCTCTGTGGTCATTTGAGTGTAAATCGGGCGAAAGCTATATATGGGAGCTATATCTAAATCTGAACCGATTTCCACCAAATATAACACGCATAACTATAATGCTAATTCTACTCCCTGTGCAAAATTTCAACTAAATCGGAGCAAAAAATTGGCCTCTGTGGGCAAAGGAGTGTAAATCGGACGAAAGCTATATATGTGAGCTATATCTAAATCTGAACCGATTTGGATGATATTTTGCAAGTTTTTCGAGACTCATAAAATATTCGGATGTACGGAATTTGAGGAAGATCGGTTGATATACACGCCAATGATGACCAGATCGGTGAAAAATATATATGGCAGCTATATCTAAATCTGAACCGATTTTTTCCAAAATCAATAGGGATCGTCTTTGAGCCGAAACAGGACCCTATACCAAATTTTAGGACAATCGGACTAAAACTGCAAGCTGTACTTTGCACACAAAAATACATCAACAGACAGACAGACAGACGGACAGACAGACGGACATCGCTAAATCGACTCAGAATTTAATTCTAAGACGATCGGTATACTAAACGATGGGTCTCAGACTTTTCCTTCTTGGCGTTACATACAAATGCACAAACTTATTATACCCTGTACCACAGTAGTGGTGAAGGGTATAAAAATGCAGTTCCTGCTGCGATTATAAATGACACTGTACCACTTTGAATTTCTTGTTTTCGATAAATTAGTCACAATAAATTGCGAAGAAGCGTCACTTTATCAAAAACAACCTGGCAACATCAGCGCGACTTGCACTGATGAGATGTTCTGGATAGCCTATACAAATGTTGTATCCAGTGCTAAAAGAAAACAACCCTAGTGTACTTTTCGTGAGTGAAATTTTTTTCCTTTGTTATTTCAGACCTTTCAGTATATTGTGTTACCTCATTGGGGAACTTCTTTCTTATCACCGCGTCCTGCCCGATTCCATATTTATACCAGGGATGAAAAATCAATATTTTAAATTGTACCAACGACAATAAAAAGTTTACCATTTTGGTTCAAATTGTACCAAATTTACTGGATTGGAATATATTGTACGAAAAAATAAAAATATTAATCAGCTTGTAAAAGGAAAGGAAACTGTCAGAAACTTACAGCCAATATATTGGAGAACTTCACAATCAAGGTACCTCGCTCATGAGAGAAATTCTCACTGCCCCTCGATATTGTTATTATAAAAGAATTGCCGCTGGGACTTCTAGAGCATTTAGAAGATGAAGTGAATATTTCAAATTGTACCAAATAGATCATTGTAGTACAGTTGTACTTTTGGGAAACGGAATGTACAAAAGTTAGTACAATTGTGCTAACATTTACATCCCTCATTTATACTCAATGACAAGGGACCTCCTATTTATAGTGTATTATAGTCCCTAGGGTCAAGAATAACGCAACCTCCGTCGTAATTTCTATATCTCATCCCATTGTGCAATGGCATTGATTGCCAAGACAAATAAAATTGCTGTTGCGTTCTCGTACTCAGTCTAATGATTGCAATACTAAAAGCCAAACGAAAAAAAATCTATAAAAAATTACTTTATGACAGCCAAGTTAACGCAGCGAAATGCTGAACGTTCAGTTGGCAAATAACTCAAGAACCGACATTAAAATGTTAATATCAAAACCAAATGTTGCTCTTCTCCGGAATTTTCTTAGGAAATGAAGTCGTATTTCTTTGACGTTCGCCCACAAATATGTCGGAGCGTGGTTTTGCTATTGCATTGATAGCACTTTGCTCTGCTTGTACAGCGAAATAAATGCGGTTGGTGGTGTGACCACACCAAACAGGAAATTATTTCTATGAAATTGCATAATTTTTGTTAAATTTATTGCAAAATTTTTTAATAAGTTTCCGTTTGTTGCCAAGGCCTGGCAACGAGTTTGCCATGCCATTTAAACATTCATTATATTACAAATCATATTTGGGGTGGAAAAATATAAATTTCTTTGAACTTCTGAATATTAAGACAAACATCAGAGAAATATCTCGGAATTTTTTTCATCCAATTTTTTGCGTGTGTTCCATAGGAACTTTTAATTTCGAAAAAGGCTTTTTAATCACAGCTCTAAAAATGGGACAATTTAGGAGTGAGTCCATATTTTCATACTATGGAGGAGGCCCATAATAGTCCAAATTGATAAAACCTGAACGCTTGCAATTTCTGATGGTTGCGTCCTATTTTTTGAACGTGAGACAGCCACCAGGCCTCGTGATTCTGTGATTCTCACTCCAAACAATAAGCGTAATAGGAAGCATTTCAGGACAGTGCTGCAGTATTGAAATGCAATTGGTGGAAGTTTCAGCATCGTTTCATTACCTTTGGCGACACATGACCACTTCAAAACTTGATTTATATATAATGTGTGATATGAAATGCAACAAAGTCAAACGCTATATTTTATTAATTTTATTGCTAAAAAGCAACAAATGTCGGAAATAACATCAAAATTTTCAAGCAATTTAGATTTGTTGGAATATGGTCTTCAAATGGCCCACAAAGCCATTGTTCACTGCACGAAAATGGCTGTGTGGTATTTTAGCCCATTTCTGGCGAAGATGATCACACTTGGTAGTTTTTAGTGCTTAGCTTACTATCCAAAACGCCCCAGGCGCAAAAGACCAACGAATTGTGATTCGGAGATTTTGGTGGCGATTGTGACATACCTCATACCTCACTTTCATTATCATTCTTGGTTGACGCGCACTGAGTGCGAAAGTGCTGAGTCCTGTTGGAATGTCCATGGTCTGCGGCAGAAAAGTTTATCTGGCCAGGGATTCAAACACGATTGGGCTCTGGAGGCACCAAAAAAAAATCTACTAAAATTTGGAGAACATTTTATCAAATAAATACTAAACAAAAAAATCTTATTTTGCAAAATTGTATTTCTATAGAAAATTTTCTCCAAATTTTATTTTTATAGAACATTTTTTTAAAAGTTTATTTCTATAGAAACCTTTGTCAAAATTTTATTTCTATAGAAAATTTTGTCTAAACTACCAAACTACCTCCCGAAGCCTATTTTCGTTAACTTAGTCACCATATTCTTCCATCTGAAAACAAATTCGAAATAATTTGAGCTCTTTTAAAGAGTAGGGTCAGAGGAAGTCTGGCACAAAAACTGAAGTACTGATTAATCACTCCATGGTTTCCACATACGTGTCTCGTACATTTCAAAAAAAATCGGGCTACTTGATTTTTCGTTTATATACAGAAATAGGGCGGATATACAGATGTAAAACGGACCGGTTTAACAAACGTCGGGTAAGGGGTGTTCCCTTTCAACCAAGTTTTTGTTTTTTTTTTTTATTGTTCTGTATTCAAATCGTTGTACAATCTTCTACATTTACTGTGAATCAAGCGTGGTTTGTCAAGAGGAGGTATACTTTTCATCGACATACCGTCCAATAAATCGGAAAACTACTTAAAAATTGACCATATTAACATTTGTTAAAGTGTTGGACACGAAGAACATGCCTTTCCCAAACATATACGGGAAAATAAAGCAAAAGGTAATCCCCCTCATTCCCTCCTCCCCGAGCAGGTATCGTAAATTCACAAACTACCCTACTTCACTATTCCCCTTCCCCAAGCAGATATCGAAAAATCATGTACCCTGTATACATTTAATCATCTTCTCCCAATTTCAAGTAAATAGGAAAAGTTTAAATGTTGCTCAATTTTTTTTTTCTTGTAAAGGGACGTCACTTTCTCTGCAAATTCCAAGAAAATCTGTAAACGTTCCTTCAAGTTTCATAGTGTGGGGCAAGGAGTAGATTCCCGTCCAAATACCCAAATATCAAGTACACCATATTGATTTCATAACCTTCCCCTACGGCCTTTGTAAATTTCAAGTAAAATTGAGAATTCTAGTTTTTTCAGTTTTAGAGGAGGTCTCCCTCCCTGTCCCAATATCGAAAAATGATATATGTTAGCGTATATTGTGTAGACGTCTTCATTTTATAAGCCCAATTTTTTAAACAGCAGGGCAAGGGGAAGCCCCTCTTCCCTTCCGAATATCACAAAATCTGATATCCATTATAATACTATAACCTACCCCACATCCTCTGTAAATTTCAAGTAATTTTTTCACGATATGTACCTGAGGAGAAATGAGGTTTCTCTGTGCCCTTTTATTTTTCCCCGACCAAATATGAAATAAATCGTATACCTCATATAAATTTCATAATCTCCTCCAAGTTCTACGTAAAATTTCAGTAAGTCGACAAATTTAATTTTCTATAGAAATAAAAGTTTGGCTAAATTTTCAAAAAAAATGAAATTTGACAAAATTTCCTAAAGGAATAAAGTTTTATTTCTGTTGAAAATTTCGTAAACATTTTATTCCTTTAGGAAATTTTTTCAAATTTCATTTTTATAGAAAATTTAGCCAAGCTTTTATTTCTATAGAAATAAAATTTTGAAAAAAATTTCTATAGAAATGAAATTTTGAAAAAAATTTCTATAGAAATAAAATTTTAACAAAATTTTCTATAGAAATACAATTTTGATAAAATTTTCTATAGAAATAAAATTTTTACAAAATTTTCTATAGAAATAAAATTTTTACAAAATTTTCTATAGAAATAAAATTTTGACAAAATTTACTATAGAAAGAAAAAGAAATAAAAATTTTTAAAAGAAATTTCACAAAATTTTCTATCGAGGAAACATTTTAATTTGTAATGGTGGTATTAATGTAATTTGGAACAAGTATATACGGCCGTAAGTTCGGCCAGGCCGAAGCTTATGTACCCTCCACCATGGATTGCGTAGAAACTCGGATGAATTTTGCTCCTCCAAGAGGTTACGGAGGACAAATCTGGGAATCGATTTATATGGGGGCTATATATAATTATGGACCAATATGGACCAATTTTTGCATGGTCATTGGAGAACATATACAACACCATGTACCAAATTTCAGCCGGATCGGATGAAATTTTCGTTTCTTAGAGGCTCCGCAAGCCAAATCGGGGATCGGTTTATATGGGGGCTATATATAATTATGGGCCGATGTGGACCAATTTTTGCATGGTTGTTAGATAACATATACCAATACCATGTACCAAATTTCAGCCGGATCGGATGAAATTTGCTTCTCTTAGAGGCTCCGCAAGCCAAATTTGGGGGTCCGTTTATATGGGGGCTATACGTAAAAGTGGACCGATATGGACCAATTTTTGCATGGTTGTTAGAGACTATATACTAACACTATGTACCAAATTTCAGCCGGATCGGATGAAATTTGCTTCTCTTAGAGCAATCGCAAGCCAAATTTGGGGGTCCGTTTATATGGGGGCTATACGTAAAAGTGGACCGATATGGCCCATTTGCAATAGTATCCGACCTACATCAATAACAACTACTTGTGCCAAGTTTCAAGTCGATAGCTTGTTTCGTTCGGAAGTTAGCGTGATTTCAACAGACGGACGGACGGACATGCTCAGATCTACTCAGAATTTCACCACGACCCAGAATATATATACTTTATGGGGTCTTAGAGCAATATTTCGATGTGTTACAAACGGAATGACAAAGTTAATATACCCCCATCCTATGGTGGAGGGTATAAAAATGGTCCAGCGTTGGTCCAATTTTGGAAAAATGTTGGCCCAAAATTAAAATTCAATGTGGCAACGCTGTAGCTCCACGACCAAATATCGAAAAACAAAGTAGCTTTTCTTCGCTCTTCAACCTTCTCTGAAAATTTCAAGCAAATCGAATAATTTTGTGCCAATTTTCAAAAAGGCGGGCAAGGGAGGTCTCCCTTCCCGTTCAAAAAAACAGGTACCCCATAATAATTTAATAACACCGCGGCGTGTTCTCTGTAAATCTCAAGTAAATCAGAGCATTTTTGTTTTTTTTTTACTGTACTTTAAACAAAAGTCGTATAAAGGGGTGGTCCACCTCCGCGACCAAATTTCAAAAAATAAAGTAGCGGGTCTTTATCTAGACATCACCCCTAACCTTCCTTGGAAATTTCACCTAAATCGGAGAACTTTGGCCCAATTTTGAAAAAGTCGTGCAAAGGGGATGTCCCCCTTCCCCACCAGATATCAAAAAATGAGGTACCCTATTTTCACCACAGGATTACCATCTACGTTCTCCGAACATTTTGCATGTGAGAAAATAAAATTATTTGATAACAAAAGCAACTGCGATGAATTCAAATTATAAATTCCCAGCAAAAAAAGCGTCGCCAAAAAATAGTGAATTTTTTTTTTGGATCCGGAAGTGGTGCAAAATTGATGCAGAAGCGTGAATTTATCATGGGCTTATCATAGGACGGATATCCACCATTTCAACAGCAGCTGCACTGAATTTGCATCACTTCTATTGGTTTGAGGCGAATTCAGTGTTTTTGACGTGAATTAAGAAATTTTGTGATATTTTGACATATAATTAATTTTTAATTAATTTTATGATTTTAATGTATTATAATACTTGTCTGGAACGGTTGTCATCAAATATTTTCAAAAATTCAAAATTTTTCTTGAAAGGATTTAGCATTTTTTTCGGCAAAATCTAAATAATTTGTACCATTGTGGTAATTCTATTCGAAAATTGTTAATTCCTATTCGAAAAAAAAAAAAAATAATAAATAAATAAATTTCCCATTAAAAATATGAAAAAAGCAAGTTATAAAAAATTGACTCAAATGAACTTCCTGTACTAAAATAAAGTACACTAAAATAAAGAACATCTTTGGGAGGGCATTTTTGGAATTTCTTTTAAAGTTGTTCCTTGTGAAGAGCTTCCAATTTTTTCGCTGGGTTTGTAATGTGCGCTGTATGTAAAATAAGATTTTCCCACTTTTCCGTTGAAACTTTTCTTGAATTTTCTTTGCCATAAACCTCACAGAGCTCGAGACCTTTCCAACGAATGCAAAACCGTGGAATTCGGTTCTTGAGTTCTGGAGTTGCATCAGATTTGGCGCTGTATATCTTCTTTGCTATAAACCTACACAGCCTGAAACGAATGCAAACCGTGGAAATCGCTTCGGGCGTTCTGGCGTTAAAGCGTCCGGAGGGAAAATACGATTTATTTTTATATTGTAAGAAAAAAAAAAAAGACGATAAGGGCGAATTTATTACAAGCGTTGTATGTTAAAAATTGCATGTAAGCTTTTTTATTTGTTTTAAAATGTATACCAATCAAGAACGAAAGTTCCTTATATAGACTCCATGTGGACTAATTTTCAATGTAGAAGATAATGTAAAGAAGTTTTGACATACTTTGCCACCAGCAACTTGTACCGAACCCAAGTAATTCGATTGTACGCAGTCTATAATGGAAGTTACATAAGATTTCACCGTATATTCTTGTTATTTGTTACAAATTCATCATGCCAAACTTAAAAGCTTTCTGTATTAGCTACACCAACCTAAAATAGTCTTGAAGTGTGTGAAGGGTGTGTACTTAATTATGTACATACATATATATGCCTGTTTTGTTTCCAGATTTTTGCAATTTTTTTTTTCGTCTGTCTATAATAGACGTATGTGTGATGGAAAAGAAAAATAAAAACAACAAATTTCAAAAAGTGCCTCAAACTTGAAATATTTGATATGAGTGATGATATTCTGTAGAAGTGGAAAAGACCAAGTTCGAATATGTGAGTGAGTGTTAGTGTATTTGTTTTTATTCACATTGAAGGACTATTTTATTTAAACACGTATTCCGCCTAAAGTTCATTCAACCAATGAATGACGCTGAGCTGGCAATGTTTCTTGTATTACTGATACCAACGAAGAATTATGAAAGAAATTTCATATGCTTACATGAAATGCAAAAGGTTATAAAGAATTCTATCTTAGGCTTGGTATCAAGAATATTTCATCACTACAAATTGCGAGGTAGAATCTTGACTAAATGGAATTTTCTTAAGTCTCAATTGAGTTTTATGTATAATACACACAAATATGTATACCCTTTAATATAACACATTCATGCAGCTATTCAATTTTAATATTAGGTTGTTATGTCATTTCGCACTTTAGAATAGCTATGTTTTTGTTCAAGAATGTACTGCTCTTCACCAAATTTTTCCACAGTATGGGTAAAATATTTTTTGCTGAGCGTGATAGACAATGGTCTAGACAGAAGCTGTAAACATTTTTGATATGTAATTATTTTAGGCTCATTTACGAATATATGGTGGCTATTGCAGCTGAGGTACTTAAATTATGATATCATATTCATCACTGTCAGTAGAAGTTTAGAGACTAGACATTGTGTTTGCTGGAAGTCACGTATTGTTTCCTTTCCAAGAATGAGCACCAGTTAATTTAAAGAGGAGTGAAATTAAGTGTCAGTTTCATGGTATGGAGCCGAATATATACTACCCTACATCGAAGCTGATAATTCAATTATAGTCGACACATTAAAGGGGTAATTTACAAAAGATGCTTTTGCACACAATGAAAAACAGATTCTTCCAAAAGTTCCAACGGTTGCCACAATTGGTAGAATTCTACCAAAAATGGTAGATATTTCACTGTTTAGTAGATTTTTGATATTTTGGGTACAATTTGCAAACTACTCCTATCCAACTAAGAGGTACTTCACTTTTCTATAGAAATAAAATTCTGAGAAAATGTTCTATAGAAATAAAATGTTAGCAAATTTTGCTATAGAAATAAAATTTTAGCAAAATTTTCTATAGAAATAAAATTTTAGCAAAATTTTCTATAGAAATAAAATTTTAGCAAAATTTTGTATAGAAATAAGATTTTAGCAAAATTTTCTATAGAAATAAAATTTTAGCAAAACTTTGTATAAAAATAAAAATTTAGCAAAATTTTCTATAGAAATAAAATTTTAGCAAAATTTTCTATAGAAAATTTTTGCAAAATTTTGTATAGCAATAAGATTTTGGTAAAATTTTCTATAGAAATAAAATCTTGACAAACTTTTCTATAGAAATAAAATTTTGACAAAATTTTCTATAGAAATAATTTTTTGACAAAATTTTCTATAGAAATAAAATTTTGACAACATTTTCTATAGAAATAAAATTTTGACAACATTTTCTATAGAAATAAAATTTTGACAAAATTTTCTATGTACATAAAATTTTTTTAAAAAATTTTCTATAGAAATAAAATCTTGACAATCTTTTTTATGGAAATAAATTTTTGAAAAAATGTTCTATAGAAATGAAATTTTGACAAAATTTTTTATAGAAATACAATACAATTTTGACAAACTTTTCCATCGAAATAAAATCTTGACAAACTTTTCTATGGAAACAAGACCTTGACAAATTTTTCTATAGAAATAAAATTTTGAAAAAAATTTCTATGGAAATAAAATCTTAGCAAAATTTTCTACAGTAATAAAATTTTGACAATAACGACAAGATGTTCTATAGAAATAAAATTTTGAGAAAATTTTCTATAGAAAAAAATTTTTGACAAGATTTTCTATAGAAATAAAATTTTGATAAAATTTTCTATAGAAATAAAATTTTGACAAAATTTTCTATAGAAATAAAATTTTGACAAGATTTTTAGAAATAAAATTTTGAGAAAATTTTCTATAGAAATAAAATTTTGACAAAATTTTCTATAGATTTAAAATTTTGACAAAATTTTCTATAGAAATAAAATTTTGACTAAATTTTCTATAGAAATAAAATTTTGACAAAATTTTCTATAGAAATAAAATTTTGAAAAAATTTTTTATAGAAATAAAATTTTGAAAAAATTTTCTATAGAAATAAAATTTTGACAATATTTTCTATGGAAATAAAATCTTGACAATCTTTTCTATGGAAATAAAATCTCGACAAACTTTTCTATAGAAATAAAATACTAGCAAAATTTTTTATAGAAAATTTTAGCAAAATTTTCTATAGAAATACAATATTGACAAAAATTTCTATAGAAATAAAATTTTGACAAAATTTTATAAGGAAATAAAATTTTGAAAAAATTTTCTATATAAATAACATTTTGACAAACTTTTTTTTATAAATTACATTTTGACAAACTTCTCATTGACAAAATTTTCTACAGAAATAAAATTTTAGCAAAATTTTCTATAGAAATAAAATTTTGACAAAATTTTCTACAGAAATACAATTTTGACAAAATTTTCTATAGAAATAAAATCTTGACAAGCTTTTCTATGGAAATAAAATCTTGACAAACTTTTCTATAGAAATAAAATGTTGACAAAATTTTCTATAAAATAAAATTTTAATAAAATTTTCTATGGAAATAAAATTTTAGCAAAATTTTCTATAGAAATAAAATTTTCGTTTTGTTTTGTTATTGTTGGTTTTTTTCTTTAATCATTGTTGTTGTTTTTTGATTTCAGCTTAAAACCATGCATTGACTAAACCACAGGTGTAGCTTAACCAACAGAGGGAAATAATGTTTGTCAAATTTATTTGGGCAAAGCCCTATAGACTGCAAGATGGTTGGATGGACTCACGTTTCGGAATTAAAATTTTCCTCATCAGCATTCTCTACTTGACAAGCTTTTCTATGGAAATAAAATCTTGACAAACTTTTCTATAGAAATAAAATGTTGACAAAATTTTCTATAAAATAAAATTTTAATAAAATTTTCTATGGAAATAAAATTTTAGCAAAATTTTCTATAGAAATAAAATTTTCGTTTTGTTTTGTTATTGTTGGTTTTTTTAATTAATCATTATTGTTGTTTTTTGATTTCAGCTTAAAACCATGCATTGACTAAACCACAGGTGTAGCTTAACCAACAGAGGGAAATAATGTTTGTCAAATTTATTTGGGCAAAGCCCTATAGACTGCAAGATGGTTGGATGGACTCACGTTTCGGAATTACCACATTCCTCATCAGCATCCTCTACTTGCAGCAAAACTATCAACCAATTATCAGAATAAATTCAGGCAGTTCACTAAACCCAAAAGTAAACCACACTTGAACCTTTCGAATCGATGATTTGACGGTGGCATAAGCCGACTATCATGTAAAACATTTTTTCGGAAGGTTCAAGTGTGGTTTACTTTTGGGTTTACTGAACTGCTTGAATTTATTCTGGTAATTGGTTGATAGTTTTACTGCAAGTAGAGAATGCTGATGAGGAAAATTTTAATTCCGAAACGTGCGTCCATCCAACCATCTTGCAGTCTATAGGGCTTTGCCCAAATAAATTTGACAAACATTCTTTTCCTCTGTTGATTAAGCTACACCTGAAGTTTGTCAATGCATGGTTTTAAACTGAAATCAAAAAAACAACAACAATGATTAAAGGAAAAAACCAACAATAATAAAACGAACGAAATAAAATTTTGACAAAATTTTTTATAGAATTAAAATGTTGACATAATTTTCTATAGAAATAAAATTTTGACAAAATTTTCTATTGAAATAACATTTTGACAAAATTTTCTATAGAAATAAAATTTTCACAAAATGTTTGATAGAAATAAAATTTTCTACAGAAATAAAATTTTGCCAATCTTTTTTATGGAAATAAAATTTTGAAAAAATGTTCTATAGAAATGAAATTTTGACAAAATTTTCTATAGAAATCAAATCTTGACAATCTTTTCTATCGAAATAAAATTTTGACAAAATTTTCTATAGAAATAAAATTTTGATAAAATTTTCTATAGAAATAAAATCTTGACAATCTTTTCTATCGAAATAAAATTTTCTATAGAATTAAAATTTTGACAAAATGTTCTATAGAAATAAAATTTTGACAAAATTTTCTATAGAAATAAAATTTTGATAAAATTTTCTATAAAAATAAATTTTTACAAAATTTTCTATAGAATTAAAATTTTGACAAAATTTTCTATAGAAATAAAATTTTGAAAAAATTTTCTACAGAAATAAAATTTTGACAAAATTTTCTATAGAAATAAAATTTTGACAAAATTTTCTATAGAATTAAAATTTTTCTATACAAATACAATTTTGACAAAATTTTCTATGGAAATAAAATCTTGACAATCTTTGCTATGGAAATAAAATATCGACAAACTTTTCTATGGAAATAAAATCTTGACAAACTTTTCAATAGGAATAAAATTTTGACATTTTCTATAGAAATAAAATTTTGACAAAATTTTCTATAGAAATAAAATCTTGACAATCTTTTCTATCGAAATAAAATCTTGACAAACTCTTCTATGGAAATAAAATCTTGACAAACTTTTGAATAGAATTAAAATTTTGACAAATTTTTCTAAAGAAATAAAAATTTTACAAAATTTTCTATAGAAATAAAATTTTGATAAAATTTTCTATAGAAATAGAATTTTCTATAGAATTAAAATTTTGACAAAATTTTCTATAGAAATAAAATTTTGACAAAATTTTCTATAAAATAAAATTTTAATAAAATTTTCTGCAGAAATAAAATTTTAATAAAATTTTCTATAGAAATAAAATTTTGACAAAATTTTCTATAGAAATAAAATTTTGGCAATATTTTCTATAGAAATAAAATCTTGACAATCTTTTCTATGGAAATAAAATCTCGACAAATTTTTCTATGGAAATAAAATCTTGACAAACTTTTCTGTAGAAATCAAATTTTGACAACATTTTCTATATAAATAAAATTTTGACAAAATTTTCTATAAAATAAAATTTTAATAATATTTTCTACAGAAATAAAATTTTGACAAAATTTTCTATGGAAATAAAATTTTGACAATATTTTCTATAGAAATAAAATCTTGACAATCTTTTCTATGGAAATAAAATCTCGACAAACTTTTCTATGGAAATAAAATCTTGACAAACTTTTCAATAGAAATAAAATTTTGACAAAATGTTCTATAGAAATAAAATTTTGACAAAATTTTCTATAGATTTAAAATTTTGACAAAATTTTCTATAGAAATAAAATTTTGACAAAATTTTCTATAGAAATAAAATTTTGATAAAATTTTCTATAGATATAAAATTTTGATAAAATTTTCTATAGATTTAAAATTTTGACAAAATTTTCTATAGAAATAAAATTTTGACAAAATTTTTTATAGAAATTAAATTTTGACAAAATTTTCTATAGAAATAAATTTCTACAAAATTTTCTATAGAAGTAAAATTTTGGTAAAATTTTCTATAGAATTAAAATTTTTATAAAATTTTCTATAGAAATAAAATTTTGACAAAATTTTCTATAGAAATACATTTTTACAAAATTTTCTATAGAATTAAAATTTTGACAAAATTTTCTATAGAAATAAAATTTTGACAACATTTTCTTTAGAAATAAAATTTTAATAAAATTTTCTGCAGAAATAAAATTTTGACAAAATTTTCTATAGAAATAAAATTTTGGCAATATTTTCTATAGAAATAAAATGTTGGCAATATTTTCTATGGAAATGAAATCTCGACAAATTTTTCTATGGAAATAAAATCTTGACAACATTTTCTATAGAAATAAAATTTTTAAAAAATTTTCTATACACATAAAATTTTGACAAAATTTTCTATAGAAATAAAATTTTGATAAAATTTTCTATAGAAATAAAATTTGATAAAATTTTCTATAGAAATAAAATTTTGTATAGAATTAAAATTTTTACAAAATTTTCTATAGAATTAAAATTTTGACAAAATTTTCTATAGAAATAAAATTTTGACAAAATTTTCTACAGAAATAAAATTTTGACAAAATTTTCTATAGAAATAAAATTTTGGCAAAATTTTCTATAGAAATAAAATTTTGACAAAATTTTCTACAGAAATAAAATTTTGACAAAATTTTCTATAGAAATAAAATTTTGACGAAATTTTCTATAGAATTAAAATTTTGACAAAATTTTCTATAGAATTTAAATTTTGACAAAATTTCCTATAGAAATAAAATTTTGACAAAATTTTCTATAGAAATTAAATTTTGACAAAATTTTCTATAGAAATAAAATTTTGACAAAATTTTCTACAGAATTAAAATTTTTATAAAATTTTCTATAGAAATAAAATGTTGACAAAATTTTCTATAGAAATAAATTTTTACAAAATTTTCTATAGAATTAAAATGTTGAAAAAATTTTCTATAGAAATAAAATTTTGTGACAAAATTTTGTGACAAAATTTTCTATAGAAATAAAATTATGAAAAAATTTTCTATAGAAATAAAACTTTGTATAGAAATAAAATTTTGACAAAATTTTGTATAGAAATAAAATTTTGCCAAAATTTTCTATAGAAATAAAATTTTGACAAAATTTTCTGTAGAAATAAATTTTTACAAGATTTTCCATAAATTCGATATCGACCATACCCCTCCCTCATTGGTCTAATACGGATATGTTATTAGTCCCAAAAAACAAAATCCGTGGTTATATTTTACAGTATTGTCATTATGGTTATTGTAAGTTTTCATGCTCAAAGATGCTTTTAAAATCAAATTACCTGTGTTAATATTCGTACCTTTATGACAGTAGTGTGAACGTAATTTCTTGTGATATTATCAACTGCCAAAGAAAATTTCCCCATTCGACGACACCGTATTCCATATAGGAATCTTTGCATTAAGCAGTTTTGAAACAAGCGAATTAGCACGAAACCTTATCGTCTACAATTGGACCCCAAACAGTAGTGTTCTTGGAATAGTCACATCGCTTCATGTGGTAGTGTTAAAATCAAATATACTCGTAGATAACAAACACATGAGTTACTTCCATCGTAGAGTTTTGTAGACATTAGGGTTTTCATAGAAGAAATAGTGGAAAAAGTGAAGCCCGTTTTAATTCATCACATTCGTGGCCAGGGAAAATGTATGTTTGCCGCAACTATGTTATTTCCTAGGAAATTATGCATCTGACTTCGGAAAGTGTGTTTATGTTTGGAGAAGAAAAGGCATTTATTACAAATTCCTTGGCCAAGATATTATGTGTACAAATTAGTAATGCGGGTTTGAAAACAGATGGTGTTATTTTATATATACATATCAGACAATTCTGAAACTATATTTATATCGTGATTTATGACCGGCGTGTAAATATCATAGTTTTTGGCTCTCAATATGACAAGTTTAGTGTCAACAAAACTCCATTTTCGGGAAGCTTGTGATCACCTCAGTTAAGGCAATAAAGGAAAGATTATTTGCATCGCATCGTTAGTTACGTAGTTAGTTAGGCGATGAAGAGTGGATACACTGCAACAATTCCAAACTAAGCAAGTATATACGACTGTAAGTTCGGTCAGGCCAGGACATCTTAAAATTTCTTAACTGACTTGTATATTTATATAGAGGTAGTTCATAAATTATTATTTTATATTAATAATTATTATTACTATTTTAAGAGCAATACAAGTAATTGTCCATGAAGGCTTAAAGTATTGTTAAATTAATGAAATGAAATTTGCTTCTCCAGGAGGCTCAGAAAGTAAATTGTGGGAATCGGTTTATATAGGAACTATTTATAAGTATGAACCGACAGGGATCAATTTTTCGGGTCATGATCAAACATAAATCCATTTTCCAGGTCCATTTTTGGACAGATTTGGCCGAATTATTCTTCAGAATAGTTCAGTTATCGATTTTGTGTATATTTTCTTCAAGAAAAAAAGGACATTTGAATGCCGTCACATTCCTACCTAAGTGGTTAACATTATGTGTAATATTTCGTTATTTACCCATTTTACTCCCTTGATATTGACAATAGTTTATATGGGTCGGTTTTAGTTTTTTGAAATCTGTGGTTCATTTGGTCCATTTTTATTTCGCCTCATAAAGGCTTTTATTTGGCCTGGAAAGGTGATATGTTTGTACAAACATTTATTAAGGCAAAGACTATCGAAAACCTTTTATAGGGAGGTTCAAGTGTTTTAAGCTACTTTAAAACAACAATAATGCTTGAAGAAATCAACAAATTTTGGAAAACAATAGAGGGATTTTCGATGATTAAAATTTTTGTTGTTGTTATTTC